>NC_056736.1:706614163-706658881 GCF_019279795.1 Protopterus annectens
GCAATAGTAATCCAAACATAGGCTTCATGATTGTACAGCAAACAATATCGTCCAATGGAAAAAAAATTACGAAAGTAGAAAATGCTTTTTTTTTCAGGGGTGGACAAGCCCCCCGCTGTATCTCCCATGTGGGGGGAACCCTACACCCCCTAAATTATATATACCATCTCCATGGTCAAACAGCAGTAAAGTGCGTCACTCAACAATCATTTGAAGTAGCGTTCAGTAATATTACCTTCTCACTGTTATCTATTGGACAAGCCACCAATGAGAACTATCCATGTTCTCCCAAAATAGTACCTAAAACTATGTGTGAAAAATCAGTATGATACAACACAAAAGGTATTGCACAAACCTTGTAATCAGAAAGATTCAGAATCAGCTTGAAAATGCTTGATTTTTGGTAGTTCTGTATATATTTAAAAAGAGAATGAATATCAGTCTGATCAACGGTGCTGCCAAGATAATTTTTAAACAAGAAACATCCTTATCGAGTTATCACTTATGACAAAGGCAATCATACATTTATATAAACTCAAGCTAAATGCCAAAAAGTGCATAGTCATCCCCTTTGGAAAAAACAAAGTACCCGTGAACTACCACATAGGTGGTAGTCCCCTAAATACAGAAAATGTAATAAGGCATCTGGGGACCCAAGAAGATAGTAATTTCTCCTTTGATATTCATATTGCCAAGGTGGGTAGAAAATCCTTCTATGTGGTCCACCTAATCACAAAAGGGTTTGCATCTAGAACAAAAGAAGTTATTGTGCCTCTTTACTCATCACTCATTAGACCCATCATAGAATACAAAGCCCCATTTGGGATGTACCTTACAAGACACCTGCAACAGCTGCAAAGACCACAAAAGTACCTCACCAAGAGGATTACAGGCCTCAAACAGATGCCCTATGCAGCCCGACTCAAGAAACTCCAGCTGTACTCAGTTGCATACCGCTTACTCAGAGGTGATCTATGGCTGACATACAAAGCCATGTCCAACCCAGAATTGATGGACATGCTCCACCTAAAAAAAACAAATCCCGGAGAGCCACATGCTCTAGAGATATATACCTCACCACAATGATAAATAGGACATGCTGGAGGGATAGATTCATATCCCAGAGAATCCCCATACTTTGGAACAGATTCCAATATACATCAGGCAGAGCCCCTCACTAACACTCTTAAAGAGAAACCTTGACAGGTGGATGGGAAACAGAAAATTTACCCTGGGGTTCACTGCGGTGGCTCTGCTGGACAGTGGCGCAGGGAACTAATGGCTCTGCTGGACAGAGGCACAGGGAACTAATCTATGGGGGTGGCGAAAGCCAACACATTCTGGCTAGGCTTATAAATGCCCTTGGGCAGACAGCCTAGTACTTACCTATAAACCTATGAATTATAAATGAAAACAACCCATACTGACATATTTTCTTTATACTACAACCTAAGTGTGATATACTTTTTTATGTACCTGTATTTCTTTTCTTCAGGACCTTATCTCAATACTGCTGTACTAATGAGTTGACTGTTGCTTTATCCTCTGGGTATAAACCATTCTATCCAACTAGACACAGAATGCACAATGATGTGACACAGAATGCATTGTGATGTGTTTTACCTATTGTATAACTATTCTACCTAGTGTATAACTTATTGTTCGACTGCTGTATTATGTTAACTCTTGAGCATTTCTCCCCAGGCCTTCGCTGAAAAAGGGGACATGCCCAGATGGACATACACGGTAAACAAATGTCAAATAAATAAATAAATAAATGCAACTCAGACTGCATGTTGATGTGACACAGAATGCATGGTGATGTGACTCAGAATGCATGGTGATGTGACACAGACTGCATGGTGATGTGACACAGAATTCATGTTAATGCTATACAGACTGCATTGTGATGTGACACAGAATGCATGTTGATGTGACAGAATGCATGTTGATGTGACTCAGACTGCATGTTGATGTGACACAGAATGCATGGTGATGTGACACAGAATGCATTGTGATATCACAGAATACATGTTGATGTGACACAGGATGCATGTTGATGTGACTCAGACTGCATGTTGATATGACACAGAATGCATGGAGATGTGACACAGAATGCATGGTGATGTGGCACAGAATGCATGGTGATGTGATTCAGAATGCATGGTATGACTCAGAATGCATGGTGATGTGATTCAGAATGCATGGTATGACTCAGAATGCATGGTGATTTGATTCAGAATGCATGGTATAACTCAGAATGCATGGTTATGTGACATGGACTGCATGGTGATGTGACAAAGAATGCATAGTGATGTAACACTGAATGCATGGTGATGTGACACAGACTGCATGTTGATGTGACACAGAATGTATGGTGATGTGACTCGGAATGCATAGTGAAGTGACACAGACTGCATGGGGATGTGACACAGAATGCATAGTGATGTGACTCAGAATGAATGGTGATGTGGCAGAGAATGCATGGTGATGTGACTCAGAATGCATTGTGATATCACAGAATGCATGTTGATGTGACACAGGATGCATGTTGATGTGACTCAGACTGCATGTTGATATGACACAGAATGCATGGTGATGTGACACAGAATGCATGGTGATGTGGCACATAATGCATGGTGATGTGATTCAGAATGCATGGTATGACTCAGAATGCATGGTGATGTGATTCAGAATGCATGGTATGATTCAGAATGCATGGTTATGTGACATGGACTGCATGGTGATGTGACACAGAATGCATAGTGATGTAACACTGAATGCATGGTGATGTGACACAGACTGCAAGTTGATGTGACACAGAATGCATGGTTATGTGATTCGGAATGCATAGTGAAGTGACACAGACTGCATGGTGATGTGACACAGAATGCATAGTGATGTGACTCAGAATGAATGGTGATGTGGCAGAGAATGAATGGTGATGTGACTCAGATTGCATGGTTATGTGACATGGACTGCATGTTGATATGACACAGAATACATGGTGATGGACACAGAATGCATGTTGATGTGACTCTGACTGCATGTTGATGTGACACAGAATGCATGGTGTTGTGACAGAATGCATGGTGATATGACACAGACTGCATGGTGATGTGACACAGAATGCATGGTGATATGACATAGAATGTACTGTGATGTGTCTCAGACTGCATGGTGATGTGGCACAGAATGCATGTTGGTGTGACTCAGAATGCATGTTGATGTTACACAGAATGCATTGTGATGTGTTTTACCTATTGTATAGCTATTCTACCTGTTGTATAACTTATTGTTCGACTGCTGTATTATGTTAACTCTTGAGCATTTCTCCACAGGCCTCCACTGAAAAGGGGCACATGCCCAGATGGACATACATGGTCAACAAATTTCAAATAAATAAATGTGACTCAGACTGCATGTTGATGTGACACAGAATGCATGGTGATGTGACTCAGAATGCTTGGTGATGTGACACAGAATGCATTGTGATGTGACTCAGAATGCATAGTGATGTGACACATAATGCATGGTGATGTTACACAGAATGCATGGTGATGTGACACTGAATGCATAGTGATGTGACATAGAATGCATGGTGATGTCACTCAGACTACCTGGTGATGTGAAATAGAATGCATGGTGATGTGACACAGAATGCATGGTGATATGACACACAATGCATGGTGATGTGACTCAGACTGTATGGTGATATGACACAGAATGGATTGTGATGTGACACAGAATGCATGTTGATGACTCAGAATGCATGTTGATGTGACTCAGACTGCATGTTGATGTGACACAGAATGCACAATGATGTGACACAGAATGCATGGTGATGTGACACAGAATGCATGTTAATGCTATACAGAATTCATTGTGATGTGACACAGACTGCATGGTGATGTGACACAGAATGCATGTTAATGCTATACAGAATACATGTTGATGTGATAGAATGCAAGTTGATGTCATTCAGACTGCATGTTGATGTGACACAGAATACATGGTGTTGTGACACAGAATGCATTGTGATATCACAGAATGCATGTTGATGTGACACAGGATGCATGTTGATGTGACTCAGACTGCATATTGATATGACACAAAATGCATGGTGATGTGACACAGAATGCATGGCGATGTGACTCAGAATGCATGGTGATGTGACACAGACTGCATGGTGATGTGACTCAGAGGCATGGTGGTGTGACATGGACTGCATGGTGATAGGACATAGAATGCATGGTGATGTGACTCAGACTGCATGGTGATGTGATGCAGAATACATGTTGATGTGACTCAGAATACATGTTGATGTGGCACAGAATGCATTGTGATGTGTTTTACCTATTGTATAACTATTCTACCTGTTGTATAACTTAATGTTCAACTGCTGTATTATGTTAACTCTGGAGCTTTCCTCCCAGGCCTCCACTGAAAAAGGGCACAGACGGACATACCTGGTCAACAAATGCCAAATAAATAAATAAATAAATGTGACTCAGACTGCATGTTAATGTGACACAGAATGCATTGTGATGTGACTCAGAATGCATGGTGATGTGACACAGAATACATGGTAATGTGACACATAATGCATGGTGATGTGACACAGAATGCATGGTGATGTGACACAGAATGCATGGTGATGTTACACACAATGCCTGGTGATGTGACACATAATAGGGTGTATATTATGTTATCGAACTTTTAAAAGTTTGAACGATCGAACTTTTAAAAGTTCAAAAAGCTAAAAAAAAAATAAAATAAAAATCTACCTGACCATTTTAAGCAGGGAGCACCCCCTTCACCACCCATGTGGGGGGATGCATCACCCCCCCACACACACCCCACTCTTTAAATATACCAACTCTGAGATCGCACTACAGTGCAGGAAAGGGAAATCTACCCATTCCACACTGTACAGAGATCTCCGTTGCAAAGTTTGAACTTTTAAATGTTCTGTCATATGGTGTCAATCAGATGACTTTCAAACTTTTAAAAGATCGATAAGGTAATATACAACCCACAGAATGCATGGTGATGTGACTTAGACTGCATGGTGATGTGATGCAGAATGCATGGTGATGTGACTCAAAATGCATGGTGATGTGACACAAGCTGCATGGTGATTTGACTCAGAATGCATGGTGATGTGGCACAGAATGCATGGTGATGTTATAATGCATGGTGATGTGACACACAATGCATTGTGATGTGACTCAGAATGCATGGTGATGTGACACAGAATGTATGGTGATGTGACACAGAATACATAATGATGTGACACAAAATGCATGTTGATGTGACACAAAATGGATGGTGATGTTATGTAGAATGCATGGTGATGTGACACAGAATGGGGTGTATATTACATTATCGAACTTTTAAAAGTTTGAACATCATATTGTCGAAGCCATATGATCGAACTTTTAAAAGTTTTAATAGCTAAAAAAAAATAATCAACAGAAAAAAACCTAACTGACCATTTTAAGCATGGAGCCCCCCTGTCCCACTCAGGCGGGGGGCTGCACCTCCCTACATCCCCCTCTTTAAATATATGAACCTCGAGATTGCACTACAGTGCAGGAAAGGGAAATCTATCATTCCGCACTGTACGGAGATCTCCATTAAAATGTTTGAACTTTTAAAAGTTTGATCATATGATGGTGATCATATGACATTCAAACTTTTAAAAGTTCAGTAATGTAATATACACCCCACAGAATGCATGATGATGTGACTCAGACTGCATGGTGATGTGACGCAGAATGCATGGTGATGTTATACACAATGTATTATGATGTGACATAGAATGCATGGTGATGTGACACAGACTGCATGGTGATGTGACACAGACTGCATGGTGACATGACTCAGAATGCATGGTGATGTGACTCAGAATGCATGTTGATGTGACACAGAATGCATGGTGAGGTGACTCAGAATGCATGGTGATGTGACTCAGACCGCATGGTGATGTGACAAAGACTGCATGGTTATGTGACACAGACTGCATTGTTATGTGACACAGAATGCATGGTGATGTGAGACAGACTGCATGTGGTGTGAGACAGACTGCATGGTGGTGTGACTCAGAATGTATGGTGATGTGACTCAGAATGCATGCTGAGGTGACAGAATGCATGGTGATGTGACTCAGACTGCATAGTGATGTGACTTCAGAATGCATGGTGATGTGACACAGAATGCATGGTGATGCGATGCAGAATGCATGGTGATGTGATGCAGACTGCATGGTAATGTGGCACAGAATGCATGGTGATGTGACAGAGAATTGATGTCATCACATCACCATGCAGTCTAAGTCACATCACCATGCATTCTGTGGGTTGTATACTTTTAAAAGTTCAAACTTTTACACGGGATCTCTCTGTGTGGTGTGGAATGGTTTCCTTCCTTTCTGCACTGTAATCATCTCAGATCAGAATTATGGCTTTAAAGAGGGGTGTGTGGGTGGATGCATCCCCCCACATGGGTGGTGATGCATCCTCCCACATGGGTGGTGAAGGGGGTGCTCCCTGCTTAAAAATGGTTTTTTATTTTATTTTTTTTTTTTTTTTTTTTTTTTTAAAGTTTAAGTTTGGAAAAAAAAAACTTTAAAATTAAATAACAATATATTATACACCATGTGTGTATCAACATCACATTGTATTGTGTGTCACATCATCATCACCATGCATTCTGTGTCACATCACCATGCATGGTGATGTCATTCAGAATGCATTCTGATGTCACATTAACATGCAGTCTGAGTCATTTTTATTTATTTATTTGCATTTTTTGTTATTTATTATGTCCCGTATGTGCCCTTTCAGTGGGCCTGGGAGGAATTTCTCCAGAGTTAACATAATGCATGTTGATGTGACACATAATGCATGGTGATGTGACACAGAATGCATGGTAATGTGACACAGAATGCATGGTGATGTGACACACTGCTTATTATTGTTACACCATTTTAGAGATGGTCTACTTTATGCATGCAAACAACAGCAAGCCACATGAGTGACACAAATATGCAAGTGATGTGTTATAGTCTAACATGGTTTACAGCATCACTGTAATTACATTCCTTGCTGACACATACAGGGCAGCAGTATAAAAATAAAAACATGTAGTCTTATTTCACTGAGAAATATTTGTGCCATATCTGCAGATAATACCTATCCAGATAAGAGCAGCACTATATTCCAGTAATACAATAACTGTAATGTACATACATAATGAAATATTAAATTCATATGCTTATAACAAAATATGCATATCTTATGCAAGCATGTTGGATACATATACTGCAAGTGTTGGTATGTCGAGAGGAGTGGCTGTTGTGAACAGGTAGTGCACTGTGGAAATTTATGCAGCCATGTAAATATAGTTAAAAAATATAAGTAAAAAACAAGTTGTGATAAAATTACATGGAGCACCCAAATTCAGCAAGGAACATAGACTCCCTATTCAGATGCATATATTCTGAAATATCAACCTATAATGCATGCCTTGCGACTTGTGTGTAGAATCCGATTATCCACAATCAGCACTAAGGTGACATTATACAAATTGTGAACACGGATATATCAAGCAGAGTAGCACCCTTGCCACCTCCAAGGTAAACCTAGATAATTGGATTGCTACCTCAAATTCTTTCTTTGTCTGTCATGTGTTGTTCTTCCGGCTGCAGAGAAAATCTGAATATGGCTTATTAGCAAGTCTTGTAATGGTGTGTAGCCTGAATGCCTAATACTTACCGACAAATCTGTAAGTCACCAGGTACAGCATACTGTGATCAGTTGGCATATCCGTGGAATGAAAAGTTCTATATCCCTGTGTGTAATGTCATACAAGAATCCAGGATCATCATTAAAGCAACACATCAGGAAGGCAAGGCACCAGATAAAGTCACATCCCAGATTTATTACCATAAAAAAGGCAGATGCAGCTTCTATATATGGATGGAGCAGTGGTGCAGCATTAGCATTGTTGCCACACAGCAAGAGGTTCTCTGGTTCGATTCTTAGCTGGGTTTCCTTCTGTGTGGAGTGTGCATGTCCTCCCTGCATTTGTGTGGGTTTCCTCTGGGTTCTCCGGTTTCCTCCCACAGTACAAAGACATGCATCTGGAGCATTTCTCCCCAGGCCTCCACTGAAAATTGGCTTCATTCCAAGTCGGACTTTCCCAGTTAACAAATGTTAAATAAAATAAAAAAAATATATATATATATATATATATATATATATATATATATATAATTGTGAACTGCACTTGATTGGTATATGTAATACTGAATGTTAACCCACTGAAACTTGAAAATACCCAAATCAACATATTTGGAGCATTTCTCCCCAGGCCTCCACTGAAAACAGGCTCTGTGGAACCTAGTCGGACTTTCCCGGTCAACAAATGTTAAATAAAAAAATAAATAAAATAAAATCTCAAAAATAAGGAATTCATACCATAAAAATCAGTTCTCGAGAGTATAGTATATATAACAGAGCATTTGATAAGGCCTTCTGTTTCTCCTTTTTCCCTTTCAAAAAAAAAATTTTTGCCTGAATCTCCTTGGTTCTGACTGTGCTTCCCAAACATTTTGGAAATATAGAGTACATTTTAGAGCATTTATTATAACTGTAATTGCATTGATATTGCTACAACTCATGCGCTTTAGGTTGCATTGCATCTGAAGTGTTTGTGTGTTTTAGCTGCTGTTCTGTATATATAGACTTCTCTGTATATGTAGACTAGCTACTTATTCTGCTGTGTTACTGCCTCTTAAATCGTTTTTCAGTTGTGCACTTGCCTTGCTTCATTTAAAAAGTTTTAAATTGCTAATTTTGTAGAGTTTTAATTGCATTTACTGTTTAGGACTACACACTCAAGTGTGTTAGCCTTTTCTGTGTTTATTTACTGTATTATTGCATTGTTTAGCCTGTTTCAACAAAAAAAAAATACTATCTTGTTTGCTCGTTTCCCACCTTTTCTAGCCAGTCCATATCCCAGGCTTTGCTTGTCTCAGGACTTTATTTTCTGTGTTCAGAGCTATCCAGACCTTGCTGTGGTAGAGGGAAGTCCTACTGCTTACCAGTGGGACTGGTGAGCATTGTACTGCCTATCTAACACTAGAGGAATGGTTTCCAGCTCTGAAATTGTAATTTTATTAGCCTTTTGGGGCTGATTTCTATCCCTTTCAACTTTCAGGCTTAAAAACGCATGTGTTTGCACATTTTTCACATCATGCAGCACTGCGAGGCTACAGTTAAACTATTCCAGGTGGCAGAAAGTCTGCTCTTCAAATTTTCCCTTAGAACTAGCTGGTTTCTCAGTAGTAGCACTAAAATCTGAACCCCTGTGACTAGCACTTGCTCTAGAACCTGCTGGAATGCACTAGGAAGCCTGAAACTGATTCAAGCACTCAGCCCTCCTTGTCAATCAGGAGAAATTAATTATAGGCACTAAACAGCCTATAATTGCAAAGTACCTTGCAAAGGTAAGGGAAAACAGCTCTTAAACTTTACAAGAAAGCACTAGGAAGTCTGAAACGGATTCAAGCACTCAGCTCTCCTTGTCAATAAGGAGAAATTAATCATAGGCACTAAACAGCCTATAATTGCAGAGTACCTTGCAAAGGTAAGAGAAAACAGCTCTTAAACTTTACAAAAAAGCACCTAAACAGGCATGTCCAAGGGTCAGCTTCCGGTGATGTCTCCTGTCCACCTGGTGAATCTGGGCATACTGGGGCAGTGCGGCAACTGCCTCATGTACACAGACAATCCTCTCCTCCTACCACCCAACACTACAACCTGCGAGAGATGCACTTACATAGCCAAACTGGAAGCTAAGCTCTCTCCGGCCAAGATTGTGCTAGACAGTCAAGAGGAGAAGGTTAACACCTGCATTACAACTCAAGCAACTCATAGCCCTTCAAAACCCACACCATCAACACCCACACATAGCAACACTAAACCCACATATGCGGAGGCCCTTAACATTAACCTGCCCAAGCAACAAGGACCTTCGAAGGCAAAACGCAAACAAACACCAGTCACAACCAAAGTGACACATAGCTCACAACACCAGTGTGCCACCCAATAACAGCCCCTAAGTCAAGACAATGTACCCAACACTTTAGTCATAGGTGACTCTATAGTCAGGCACACTGATGTCCCACTCACCAGGCTGAACAAGGAGAAAATTACAGTCAGCTGCCTGTCAGGTGCCAGGATCCACCACATAACGCATGCACTCAAGTCACTCCACAACAAGTACAAATACGACTCTGTCATTGTCCATGCTGGAGTGAATGACTTGAGATGTACCTCCCTGGACTACATGAAAAGAGACATGGAAGAGCTCTCAGATCATGTGACCCAGGCAGGTATGCCGTAGTCCTGAGTAGTATCCTGCCATCGACCCAGAATGATACCAGAATATAAGGACAAAATGATTGACTTCAACAATTGGCTAAACTTCTGGTGTCATTCAAAGGGGATCCAGTATTTGTCTGCCTGGGAAGACATGATCGACAAACCACGATGCTTTGCCAGAGATGGTCTGCACCTGTCACCCCTGGGATTCAGGTTACTGGCTAAAGCTCTTGCCACCCCTATAGTGCCTTTTTTAGGCAAGGTTCAAAGGATAAAACCACCACCATAACTGATGCAAGCATGTAAAATCTGAAGGTAATGCTACTCAATGCTAGAAGTCTAAACCTCAAAATGCATTCTCTCAAGTCACTCCTAAAAATGGAGAACATCGATATCTGTGCAGTAACTGAGACCTGATTCAAGGCTCCAAAGAGCACCCCTGCAATACTAGGCTACAATTCTTACCACACTTTTTGGCCACAAAACCAAGACTGAAACACTAAAGGTGGAGGAGTGTCCATATTCACCAAGGATATTCACACCTCCAGGCTAGTTGCCCAACACAATGCATCTGAAATTCTCCAGGTGCAACTAACACTAGGTAAGACTGCAATCCAAATTGTAGCTTGCTACAGATCCCCCACCATGCCCCAACATTCTCACTACACCTTTCTAAACATACTGGAAAATATTAAGATACAACCAAACACCCTAATACTGGGTGATTTCAACTACCCTGCCATTAATTGGGAAAACTACTCGGGTACCAACTCCTTTTCCCAATGGTTCGTGGAATTCATAAATTCCAACGCCCTGGATCAACTAATCCATTGTCCCACCAGGGGAGCCAATAACTTAGACCTGGTCATTACCAACATGGGAGATAGATGCTCCAGACCAGTGGTCAAACCCTCATTGGTCAGGTCTGACCATAAGCAAATCACCTTTGACATCCACATCCCACCCCCACCCCTCAGTAAGGAAACCTCCTTAAAAAACTTCCCCAAAGCCAACTTCATGCTACTGAAGTCAGAAGTGACAAACTTCACAACACCCATGCAGACAGGATCTGGAATTTAGACTGCAGAATCCTACACTAAGGCACTGTACGAGCACATCCACTCATGCATGAATCGTGCCATCCCAAATAGAACCAAGATGCTCTTCTCCAAAAAAAGGAAGCCAATCTGGTGGTCCCCTGCTATAAACAAACTATACAACAGAAGGGAGAAACTGTTGCAGAAAAGAGGAAAATCCCAGGATGCAAAAAACTCCCTCACCAGCCTCAGTAAGAAGCTGAGATCCCTCATAAAATCCTCAAAAGCTAGTTACAAAAATAAAATTGCCAAAGATTCCAAAGACAACCACAAGGCATTCTATAGTTATGTCAAGAATCTAAACGGCAATGCTCAGATCTGGTCTGAGCTACAACAGAATGGCATTAAATATACTGATCCCAAGGATATTGCCAATATCCTGGCAGATCGATTTAGTGCCAACTTCACCCCCCTCTCGTCTCCTAAAGGGCCCATTTCAATATCAAAAGATTGACAAATTCTGATAATCACGGCCACACAGGTAGAAACCGCACTCTCCAAAGCTAAGAATACAGCATCCATGGGACCAGATGACATCCCAGGCTGTGTACTACATGAACTACAAAATGAACTGGCACCTCACCTAAGTGTCATGTTTAATCACAGCCTCACCTCAGGCTTCATGCCCACTGAGTGGCACACAGCTACGGTTATCCCACTCCCCAAGGGAGGATCCGCCTTGGATCCCGGGAACTACCATCCCATCAGTCTGACAAGCCTGATCTGCAAGGGCATGGAATGCATTATCATGGAACTTATAAACAAAGACATTGGCAACCTTCAAACACTGGACCCCACCCAGTTTGGGTTTGTGAAGGGCTGATCCTGTCTCCTGAATCTGATTGACTTCTTCAAATCAGTCTCCGGAGCTGTGGGTGAGGGTAAGTGGTCCGCACAGCCTATCTGGACCTTGCCAAGGCCTTCAACACCATCCCCCACTCTGGAATCATAGATAAACTTACTAAACTGGGCATAAATCCCTACATCACTCGATGGGTTGCCAACTGGCTTACTGACAGAACCCAGACTGTAAAAGTAGCTGACTCCAAATCCAGCTCCAGACAAGTGACAAGTGGAGTACCTCAGGGTTCAGTCCTGGGACCACTCTTGTTTGGCATCTACTTCTCTGAAGTACAGGCCAACACTAAGGGACTCTGGCTAACAAAGTTTGCAGATGACTGCAAACTGGGAGCCATTATTGAATCCCCAAATGATGTGGATATTCTACAAAAAGGCCTTACAGAAACAGATGCCTGGTGCCAGAGCCATGGACTCAAGCTTAATGCCAAGAAATGTATAGTTATCCCCTTTGGAAAAAACATGTACCCATGAATTACCACATAGGTGGCAGGATGCTAAACATCAAAAGTGTGATGAGAGACTTAGGGACACAGGTGGACAGTGGTCTCACATTCGATAACCACATTGCCACAACAGTCAGGAAATCCTTCTATGTGGCACACCTCATCACTAAGGGCTTTTCATCCAGAAAAAAGGAGGTCATTGTCCCACTGTACTCATCCCTCATTAGACCCATTATAGAGTATAATGCCCGTTTGGTATGTACCTCACAAGACATCTGCAACAGCTGGAAAGGCCACAGAAATACCTCACTAAAAGAATCACAGGCCTAAAGCAGATGCCATATGCTGACCGTCTAAAAAAACTCCAGCTATACTCTGTGGCATATCGTCTACTCAGAGGTGATCTCTGCTTAACATACAAGGCCATGTCAAACCCTGAGCTGTTGGACATGCTCCAGAAATCCCAATCCCTCAGAGCCACATGCTCCAGGGATCTAAACCTTGTCATCACAATGAACAAAACATGCTGGAGGGATAGATTCCTGATCCAGAGACTCCCCATACTCTGGAATAGACTGCCCATGCATGTCAAGCAGAGCGCCTCTTTGGCCCTCTTCAAAAGGAACCTTGAAGATTGGATGGGAAATAGGAAATTCACCCCGGGGATCATGTCAGTCGCCCTGCTAGACAGGGGCCCAGAGAAGTAAATATTGTGGGAAGAAATATCCAGGGAATTGGGAATTGTTATGGCTAGGCTTGCATAGGCCCTAGGGCCGATAGCCTAGTACCAACCTATGAGCCTATATGGGAGGTGAGGGCAATTCTGCTTGCACTCCGTGTTTGGGGGTACACCTCCATCACACCACAGCTACTTTATTATTCTCTCACCAACTATGCACAATCTTGGAGATTGGTGCAATGTTCTGAAATTGGACATAGTGCTAATCTTCAAAGTTATGGAAACTCAGAGTAAGAATCATTAAGTAGTAGGGTCTGGGGGGCACATCACTTCCCAAGCGGGTACAGAAGAACTGCACCTCTGCATAAACATGGAGTTAGAGGTTTGTAGTCAATAATTTATCAGCTTTAGGTGTCACTGCTGGTGGGTTTCAGTGCTGAACAGTGTTCCTTTCAGAATACTGTGGTCACCTTCTGTATTTCAGTGTTCCTTTCAGAATACTGTGGCCACCTTCTGTATTTCAGTCTTCCTTTCAGAATACTGTGGCTGCCTTCTGTAGTTCAGTGTTCCTTTCAGAATACTGTGGTCACCTTCTGTATTTCAGTGTTCCTTTCAGAATACTGTGGTCAACTTCTGTATTTCACTGTTCCTTTCAGAATACTGCGGTCACCTTCTGTATTTCAGTGTTCCTTTCAGAATACTGTGGTCACCTTCTGTATTTCAGTGTTCCTTTCAGAATACTGTGGTCACCTTCTGTATTTCAGTGTTCCTTTCAGAATACTGTGGCCACCTTCTGTATTTCAGTGTTCCTTTCAGAATACTGTGGTCACCTTCTGTATTTCACTGTTCCTATCAGAATATTGTGGTCACCTTCTGTATTTCAGTGTTCCTTTCAGAATACTGTGGTCACCTTCTGTATTTCAGTGTTCCTTTCAGAATACTCTGGCCACCTTCTGTATTTCAGTGTTCCTTTTAGAATACTGTGGCCACCTTCTGTATTTCAGTGTTCCTTTCAGAATACTGTGGTCACCTTCTGTATTTCAGTGTTCCTTTCAGAATACTGTGGCCACCTTCTCTATTTTTGACTATATTAAACTTCAGATATTTTCAGATTCAAACTTTTTGTCTTTAATATTGTGAAATTCAGTAAATTGTTCTGCATTTTGCTCAAGTTTAGAAACCCTGGAAGACATCAATGTGTTACAATACTAAGTATAAATGTGTTCTGTAAAATATTCTCCATATGAAAAACTACATTCAGGGTGTCGAATAAGGTATCTCCTGACCTCCCTTTTCCTGGCTTTCTTCAATTGTAGCATCAGTATGTCTGTATCTGTTGTCTGTAGCAGGAGACATCAAAGTAAGCCCAGAAGTAGCCACAGCTAATGGAAGCAGAGACAACATGGGCAGGCAGTCACAATATCCTCCCTGTCAACCCTATCAGCAGGCTCCTTGAGATACATGAAGTGAGGTATGACTGTAGAGAATCTTTAGATGTCATGTCTTGCCCAAGGTCTCAGGTCACATGGGGACAAAGACAAAGGACAATGGATATACTTGATAGCACTAGTCCCACTGAATATGGAGGTCATGACTTAGCTATTCAACAAGCTGGTCCAAAAAGACTCTGAGCCTTGACATTTTAGCTTCCCCTGGAGATCAGAAACGCTACCTGTTAGTCCCAGGCAAAGTACAGATTGGAGCATCCACCTGCTCAGTGGGCACAACCTTCCTGGGTGCTTAATGGACTCTCCTGCAAGGTCCTATAACTGATGACAACCTCCTTATTTATGGCTCCTATCACCCCTGCACTTTGGTTTCAAATCTATGTGCAGCCAATGAGACCTCTTGCAGTATCTCATGCCACTTTTTTAGCTGCATGTTCTGTTAGTAAGCTGGAAGGCAAAATATGTAACTGTTACATCACTAAAGCAACACTAGTGGGGGTACAGAGGGATAAAGCCCTTACTGTGCTCCAGACAATCCTTGTTTGATTAACAACATGGGCACTGGAGAGGCTCTAAGGGCAGGATGGGATTGAGAGGCTTGCTCACCTTTGGAGAAAAGAGGCAGCCTTAGCTGTTGCAATAAGTAGCGTATGAGCCTGGTGAGCTTCATGCTGCACAAGCTATGAGATGCTTATTTGGGCAGTTATGAATGTGTAGAAGCATACGTGCATGCATCCCCCAAGTGTAGTGAGGATGGAGCTGGCAAGGCTGCCATGAGGTTGGAATACAGTCCCCAGCAACAGTAAGATGGTGCACCAATATGTCCTTTCTATCCCCAGGTGCAGGTTGAGCCAGAGGAATCTAAGTTGGTCTAGTAGACCTATTGAATGAGGACAGCAGCTGATGACCAGTGCTGGAAAAAGAAAAAACAATCCTGGCATGCTGGAGCTTTACCTCAACACTTTCAACTCACTAAGAACAATCACAGCAGGCCAGCCGATGCACCAAAAGTTGTAAATGTCATCTCCATTGAACTTCCATGATCAGGTCTATATGGCAGGAGGCTCAGCACTGATATAAATATTGTATATTGGAACAATATTAACAAATATGTGGACACATGGCTACATGTTGGAATATGGCATTAAAGGAGGCAGACAGTGTTTCTCTGTTTATACGTGCTGAAGGCAGCCATCCACAAAAGTATTTCCCTCATAAAAATGCCATTACAATGTACCATATGGTTACTGTGATATACCACCACAAATGGCATATAATACACCATGGATAAAGATCTGTATACAATGCACTGTGAGAGAGCCAGTGATAATATGCATGGAGAGATGCTTCACAGGATAATACCATCATGGTCATGAGGACACAGAAACAGATGTGCACACAATACATGTGTATGTTTATGCAGTGAAATCCCAAGGACTTTAAAATGTATAGAATGTTGCACCATTTTGCTGTTGCTCATCATTGAGTCCTATGCTTACCTGGCATCACAAGTCCATACCTGTGGCACTGTATGGAATGCTGCAGCATAAGAATGAGCAGTGATGCATACACCATTATAGACGATATAGGCATAGCCTTATAAAGCACATAAACATGCCTGCACATGACTATACAGATATGTTGTGCAGAAGTGTTACAAACATGATGGACATGTACTGGACATGTACCGTGGAAACAATATCTGACACAAAAAAATACCTTGAAGGCTGCTATCTGTTACACATAAAAGGGAAAATTATGAATACAAATGATAGCTTGCCACGTGTTTGTTTCGCAATGACATTGGGCTTGGATAGTTATCTCAGTGGCATGGAAGGATTTGGAATGCTGCATATGAAAACCAGCAATAGGACAAACTGAGGGAACGTTTAACAACCAACCACACAAAAAATTCAGTTACCAGCCACAGGCAACCATATCCAAATCATGGCTGGTAACCACAACAATATGCACAAAATATGCACCGTGACCATTGTTTTACAAGAAGTGCACATCATATCATTATTCCAGGATGTAGTAGTGTGATACATTATTTCATAATAAATGAGCCACGAAGCACTGTGGTGAACAACAGATACACATAACCCAAGACATGATGGTCATGACAGACAAGAGTCACTAGAACTGAGCCTGGGATGACTATAATATAGGTTTACTATCATAACTTCGAACAGGTTTGTTGCGAGTACATATGTAATCGAAAAATATTGTCGAAAGTTATGATAGCGACCAAACAAAAGAACGAATGAAAAAAATGTTGACAATTCGATTTCGAATTGTCGACATTTTTTGAACAAACCACCAGATCTGGTGCCATACAACAGACGTTTTACAGGGGGGCAAGCCCCCCTGCACTCCCTACACCTCCTGCAAATTATATATGCAAACTCCGAGATCGCACTACAGTGAGGGAAAAATTACAATTCCCGATCCCCACTATAGTGCAGTCTCTATCCAACATGCCGAACTCACAACAGCAAATGCACACTACCATTTGCTGTTGTGGATTCCGCATGTTTTTCCCCTCATACAAACCTGTGCAGGCTTACTTTTGAATATCCATTGCTGCATACTGTAGCTGCAACATTGCAATGGTACACCATAGTATACATAATGCACACATAGCCCCAGAACGTGATGGTTATGGTACACAAGGGTCATTAGAAATGAGCCATGGATGACTACTGTATACACTATGCACACATGGCCCCAGCACATGATGGTCAAAGCACACAAGTAGTATACATGGGTCTATACACTTTGTCAAACAAACAAACTATTTATTAAATACTTCGTCGTCGAACTTTATTTATCAAAACTTAATCCATCAAATGCTCATTTTAGCAAATTTTTTCCCAGGGAGAAAAATTAGTCAGCCAACCTATCGACTGTCACAAAAAAAAAACATAACATTTAAAACGCATCCAGGTGGGGGGCTGTGCCCCCCACACTCCCCAATGTAAGGCACTCCACCCCCCCATACCTCCCCTAACTAAATATACCAACTCCAACACCACACTACAGTGGGGAAAAGGGCAGACTCCTGATGATGACCAACTAGTTTTTCTTGCTGGGAAAAAATTCACTAAAATGGGTGTTCGATGGATTAAGTTTCTATAAATAAAGTTTGATGAAGAGGCATTTGATAAATAGTTAATTTGACAAAGTTATAGGGAACCAGTATAAATGGTGCACATATAGTCTGAGCACATGGTGGTCATGGCACACAAGGGTCACTAGACCTGAGCCATGGATGACTATAGTATACACAATGCACACATAACCCCAGCACATGGTGATACACAATACACACGTAAGCCCAGCGGATGGTGGTAATGACACAGAACAGTTAGAGGGAGGGATAATCATGGTACACAGTACACACCACTATGATAAGATAAGTGGCATTTGTGGCCCATGGATGTCAGTGGTGATGCATTATGGTACATAATGTTGCAGTATGTACACTGCAGCAGTACACTGGGATAGGTTGACATGTCGTCATCACATAGATTGGGTAAGGAGCCAGCAATGTACACAAAGCAGGACCTAACATGAATTTAATTATTAAACATAGCAATATAGATGTTTATGAAACTTAACATTAGTATAATCACTGTGTACCATCTGGAGCTACCCCTGTTACGTTTGAAAAATCAGGCAGTTTTTTGCAGTATTGTGAGGATCAAAAAATGAAGTAAGCATGTTTAGCACCTTGGTATGTACTTACAATATTTATTTACAACATTTATGGAATGGAGGCAGTGGGTATTATACATCTGCCCTCTGAAATGGTCATGCTATTCTGGCTGGAGCCAGGACTGTTCAGACTTTTTATACTGACAGTGCATTTCAGGGTATTCCAGGGTCAGCAGCCAAAATGTTAGATCAGACGCAAACAGCATTTCATACTGATCCCTATCATGCTTTCTGTGTGACCTTTTCACTTGTTTTGGTACTCATTCCTCAGCTTGGGATTAAATTCTCATCAGCCATGTTAGCTTGTAGTTCAAACATTGTCTGCATGATACATGCAAGGCTTTATCACATGACAGGGATATTACGCATGTGATTGCGTTGTCATTCGACCTACATTGTGCAGCTGTGCACAGAATTACTATTACTGCACACATAGCTGTGTTTAGGCACCAGAGAACCCTGCAGGCACTCTGGGCCCCTGATTCTTGGGGGGGGGGGATGCAACCACAATTATCTAATTTTGATGTTTTGTTGCATGTTTGTCAAACCAACAAAAGCTGCTACAGCAATCTTGTGTACTTAATAAACTAGGTGGGGAATAACTCATTGGATGAAGAATCCTAAAGACTGATGCCACTTTTCTTTTAAATTTCAAAGATATCTCTGGGTATAATGATGGTACTTTGTCAAATAGAAGACTTCATAATTTCAATACATATTTTCCTACTGACATAGTGCCCTTGACTTAGTTAAATATTGCTGATGGTCATTTCCCACTAAAACTAAGATTATAGCTGGTATTAGGTTCCAGAGATATACATAGCTGCAGGGGAACCCCTGATCATACTTGACTGTGTGGGGGCCTTACAAAAGCTACTGCTGGCTGGGGAAAATGAGAAATAAAAGGGTATCATTTGTTCTCTGATTACACATAATATTCTAATAAGGGTTGTGTTATGACCCTGTTTGGTTAAAGCTGGTTGTTGTGTCTTTCAGCTTTTCCCGGTTAGAGGTCTCCACAGTGGAACTCCAGTCCGCTAATAATTGGCAGTAGATTTTTACATGCCGAGTTGATTATTGAATAAACATGAGTGAAGTGCTAGAAACTCAGACAAAAATGACTGGTCTCAATTCTAACCTGGGTTCTTAAGAAAAACAGATGCTCCCAATCTTCGGGGTTGGATTTCTCTTTCAGGAAGTTTTACAAATACCATAACCAGGTACTGTAACTCTTAACTTCTTTGCACAAGAATTCTTGACAAAGTCAAAAATAATGACAGAATATTTTGCTATGTTTTCATTTTATCTAAGTGGACTAGTCCTCAGACCCTTTTCAGCCATGGATTCAGGTCCATAGGCAACAGTTGTAGTAAGAGAACAAAACTCAGCAGTGGAACAAATGGCATGATGGTCAAGAACTTAAGATAAACAAAACCTATACAGAAATGTGGATATTTATATGCTTAAAATTTACAGTAAAATATGATAGTTTCAGCACAATCTGTACAAATAAAACATTAAACCACTTAGGACATGACATTTACAATATGTACATTATTTTTATTTATCATTTGTTTACCAGTAAAGTCCAACTGGGATAGACCCCATTTTCAGCACAGGTCTGGGGAGAAATGCTCCAGATGCATGTGTTGGAATGTGGGAGGAATTCAGAGCACCCTGAGGAAACCCATGTGAACACAGGGAGGGTGTGACAACTCCACACAGAAGGCACTTGGCTTAGTTTCCTACCTGCTTGAATAAAGACTCCAAAATAGGGGCATTTCTTAAATACTACTCTAATTCACTTAAAACGTTAAAAGCAATGCTATGCATTTTGCATTGATGTGCATTTTCTGAACAATAAGAAGTAAAGTATGAAACTGTAATATCTAGTATTACTGATGGTCTGTAATCTTAAATGATATACAAACTAATCAAAAAATACAAGGAACAGGGCAAAAATATCAGGTAAAATCAGGAACATTCTGTGAAATTAGTGACAGAGACAGGGAAGCATTATTACTCCGATAAGGTGAGTAAAAGTGACTTCACCCTGCTGTTGTTTGATGGCTGCTAAACAACGGTCAGTTATCTGGTGTGACAGTACTGGTGTCACATTGCATTGCTATTTGCTGAAATCAATGCAAAACTAGCATTGCCGTGATTTAAGCATGCGTGTGTGGCGGGGTGGATTTCAGAGTAAGAGTAACAAGCTAGCCATAATTTCTTTCACTTTCTATCTCAAACAGCATCAGCATTGCCATTATGTTTGTGTGTTTTGGGGGAGTGTGGGTGTGGTGTTTGGGGGTTACAGTCTATTTAAGAGTAACAAGCTGACCATCATTTCTTTACTTTCGACTATAATCATAGACCTTACACATGGTATGTGGCTACGTCTGGTGGTTTGGCAGAGGCGGGATGTGTGTGAAAGCTGAATAGCATTACCATTTAGCAGTGCCTTGCTCTGGCTGAGTTCTTGGCTGTGACTTTTTCTGTGTAGAGTCTGCATAAATTCTCTGATTCTGTATGCATTTACCAATATGCTCTGGTTTCCTCCAGCACCCCAAAGACATGTACAATTGAACTGTCATTCCCTCAGTTTAGCTGAAAATGAGCAAGCGGTGTGTTTGTATTTCTGTGTTTCATGATTGATCTGGCTTGTCAGGAACAGTATCTGTGTGTGTGCTGTTTATTTTTAATTTGTGGACACACATAATAATGCCAAGCACAAGCATATCTGTTTTGGGAAGCAATAATAAAAATGCAGTTAACAAGTAGTTAATTTTCAAACATAAGACATATAATTCATTACATAACATGCACACTCTTAGAGCTTCTAAGGGTCTGGTAGCCAGCACATCTCAGACTGTATATATATATATATATATATATATATATATATATATATATATATATATATATATATATATATATATATATGGATTTTGGCATGGATTTATTTATGCCCTTTACCCTCAACCAAGCCCATTTTAAACCAACCCTGCTCAGAGGTGTGTACAGAAGGTTGCTGTAGCCTGCATTGGAGTTGGGGGTGGTGTGGTCACAATTTGTTTAATTTTCCTCACTATCAAACCTCAGAGGTATGTGCAAGGGATCATTAAAGTTTGTGCGGGGACTGGGGATGTTGTGATCATTGTTTCTTTTACTTGTCTCACAAACCTCAGAACTGTGCAAAGAAGATCACTATAGCTTGTGTAGGGGCAGTGTACTGTCCAGTAGCAACAAGTTGGAATACATTTCTGTGATTATTTTTTTTCACTTTTCTCACAATCACACATCAGACATGCATAAAGGTGGCTGCCTTTTAGGGGTTGGGGTGATGAGGCATGCTATGTGCATGTATGACAGTAGTTACCTGAAATATATGACTATGCCACCCCTAGCTAATATCGGAGGTTGGGGCAGGGAGGCAGACAGCATTCTCAGATAGGATTTATGAATCCCTCCTCCCAAACATTTATCTTAGCAGTTTATTTTGAGCAACTGTTTGTCTTTATCTGAGTGAATTTTAGATTGCATCCTTTTTTGTTATACATCCAGCAAAAAGTCATTGCCAAGTAAAACCCAGAGTGCATACTGTCAGATCCCAGCTTTGACCAGTAAGTCTTGGACACAACTTATGCCATCCTTGAGAAAAAAGAAAATGACTGAATTTCTTTTCTTCCACATGGTTTTTGTTTCAGGCCACAACTGGCTCAGAGGGGTGAGGTGAAAAAATACTTTAAATGCACCTCAGAAAAATCTATAGCCTTATGGATTAATTCAGTTATTTCATACACATTTATTGTGTCCTGTCTTAGCCAGTTAAGGTGTGTTGAAAGGTTGCAAAGAAAACATAAAATTGAATAGTATTAATGAATTTATTTCTTTAGTCATAATTTTTGTTCAGGCCAACACTGGATGAAAAAAGATGCCTTTTTTAATAAAGAACTCTGAAATGCACTACAGGGTATCTAGAAAATCACAGCTTCTGGAGAGAAATAAAAACAGAAGAGTACAGCAAACTGTAAGAAAGGGAATAAAGAATCTTCTTGCATGGTAAACCTGGGAGGGGAGGAAATGAAGGGCACTGTAAGATGTGTGCCGGGGGGGGTGGCAGTGAAGCAGTTGGTAGTGAGGGTGCCATGGAGCCCATCTCTTATGGTAATGTGTCATTACACTTAAGACCAGATCTGTACACAGGGTTGTTTGGCTGTAACATCACTATACCTAAGTGTTAGTTACTGTGAATTTCTCTCTGTGAGATGGGCCAGCATGGTATGGTACACAAGCCTTTCATAATGTAAGAACATTGTAACTACAGTTCAAGCTGTGCGGAATAATCTTAAAACTTTGGAGCATGAACTGAAAGGCTGCTTAAGAGGGGTGGTGGTAACAGGGTGATAGACTAATGTGTCCAGGGGCCCCAACTTGAAATTTTCTGGAATGCCCCAAAAAGCTAACAATGGCCCTAACTACACATGCAGTCCACTAAAATGGGAATACATGTTATGCATTTCCATGTGTGTTGCACTAATATTATAAGAATAATTAAAAATATCAGACAGACAAACCAATCAGTAAAACTACAAGAAAAATCTAGCCAAGCTAGAGTTTCTACTGTGTGATCCCTTAATCCTATTGTATTAGAGGCACGTGGGATATATGCAAATGACCCCTTAAGGACATCTAGTGTTTCAGCTATATGGAAGTTCTGAATGCCCATGACTTTTTTTCTTTTTAAGTCTGTTATGGACAAATTCAGGCCAATAAAGCCAAACCCCACTAGCTGTGCATTTGCATGTTTCAGCTTTCCTATGGCCTTGTCAGCACAGCATAAGTGGATGTATCACTTTTGTTACATTGGCAGCACCAACACACTGCATCACACTGATGCAGGCCAGTGTCTACTGTTTCATTGACTGACTGCTGCATATCTGACATATTACACTGCTGGTTTCAAGACTGTGATCAGATGTAAGGCAGTTTTCTGGTACATGATTCATGGAAAATAATACAGCATTCACAGCACTGCATCTTCATGTGTTTTGAAATTACTTACAACTCATTAAAATATTATTATATTATGGAAATTCATAGATTCAGAGGTTCATAGATAGTTAGTTGATCTGGAAGATTATTTGTAACCTAATCATAGCAATTTCAATACTTACTTTCACTTTTCATCAGGGTCTATGGAATTGAGACTTGGGATTTACCTGTTACCCATCCACTTATCCAGGCTACGTTTGAAATGGGAGAGGGAAGTACATTGTTTAATAGAAAATAGGTCACTCAGTTTAGGGTCGGTTGAGGACTTGCAGGTCAGCTAGAGGTCAACCTAAAGGGGTCTGTATAAAAAAAGGGAAGAGATATAGGGCTTTAAGGCACACTGCATAGGTAATTTAACTCAGGTCCTTGATTTTCTTTGTGAGGAAACATTAGGGAACTTTCAAGCTGTGCCAGAGTCTGGACAGATAAATGCCAAAGTGAGAATCACATTCAATTCTGGGCCTAATACGGGAGGAGAAGAGAGGTATGATAAAATATGGAATCCAGCCAGTCCCCTCAGAATGTCTGACCACACAGGCAAAAACTTAATGTAGCTTCCGTAAGCCAAATGGAAGAAAAAGCTTTAGTAAAACATCCAAACTAAATAATAGTTGAATACAAAATGGCTCCTCTGATAAAATTAACCATAACTTTATTTAAACAATTAAAATAAAACAAAAAAATTGAGTGTGTTTGTCCATAGTGATCTGGACTTCATCAAAGTTTGTTAAACTATAGTTTCATCATCATTTTATAATATAAAAAAGCCAATCAGATTATATCAATTAAGCTAAAGCTAATTGAAACATTGGTCTCTTAAAGGAAACTGCCAGTAAAATGTTAAAAGCTTAAACAATGTATCAAAGTGTAACATAACTATTTTGTTGTAATTCAAGCCTTTAAACCATCGTACCAGGTCATATTAAAATGTAGAAGTGTGGAATAGCAACATAGAAACACCTCTGTTATATAAAAAACACTCTGAAATACAAAATATAAAATATATAAAAAATATATAAAATGTATACATTTGATTTAAACAGAATAAAAAATAAACAGTTAAAATTCAGGTTTTATCTTATAATATTATACACTCGATTGTTTAATTTAAAAATACAAAAATATTTTTCTCCTAAAACATCAACTTAATTTACTAGCCCTGTCCTTGAGAATACTTATAATAGATACCAACTCATTCAGACTGGGGGTTGCCATGCATTTAATCTAAGTTGCCACATTAATTCCTTTTTTTCTAGCTTAACATCAATACAATCCCCTGTAACAGCCTCAAAGAAGACTCAGTCAGTAATAAAAAAAACCTCTAAATCTTTTAAAATTGAAACAAGATACTGAATGTTATACAGAGCATTAGTAGGGTTCTGTTTCAGTGCCTAGCTGATGATTGTGAAGAAGTATTGTAACTGAGGTTGCTTCTGGATGCTTGCCTAGTACAAAACTGGTTGGTTTATTACACAAAAGTGATCCTGGAAAAGAGTCTGAGATTTCATGGTTCGATGTGATGGAAAAGGTTTTCAGAATTGACAATGAGTTGGGCAGAAAGAAAATGAGTCGTGAATTGGATGGACGTAAGATTAAAGGTAGGATGCAATCTGGCAAATTGTATGATGATGCAATTGGAAGAAAAAAAGGTACTGTAAACTTTATTAAAAAGAAAAACATGTTCATATAAGAAAGAAACAATAATAGGGTATTTTGTATGGGATAATTTAGTGTTACCTTTGGGTTTTGAAGCAAAAGAGATTAAATCTGTGATTCCTTTGAAGACAGAGACATTTTGTGATTTAACATTTGAGACCGAAGACTTACTGGAAAGATTTTTGTTTAATTGTGATAAACAAAGGACTGTTACCCGTGGAATGAATTTATATTTTCTAGGCAAGGGATTCAATTACAAAAAAAGTGTTTTGTTCAATTTCATAATGATAAAATTGAGTTACAAGATGTTAAAAATTATTTTTCATTTATGTGTTACTCAGTTTCTGATATTGTGAAAGTTAAAGATGACAGGGTGTTTGGAATGGGGGTGAAGTGTGGGAAGTAGATGTTATTTTAAAATATGAAAAAGCATTTATCAAGTGTTATATATGTAGATGGTAATAGAGGAATAATTAGGTATATGGGATAGCCAAAAACATTTTTGTGGTATTTCAGTCAATTGATAAATGAGTGTATACAAATAAGATGTAGTCAGTGTGGGGAAAGTCACATAATGAATAAGTGCAACAATGAATGTAGAATAAGTAAAAGTGAAGGGCATTTTTATTTTGATTGGGAAAAGAATAAGCAGTATTATTTTGAACAGTTATGATGAAGAAAGTAATGAAGAAGTAAGGGGGAAGGTGTTAATGAAAAAGAGAATGCAGTAATAAAAGATGACTTAGATAAAAATGCTATATTTCCAGAGGATGAAGGTAACTGTACTAAGAGTTCTGAAAATGAAGAAGTTGAAAGTGATAAGTCAGATGTTTATGAAGGGTGTGCAATGAATGTTAGGAAAATAAATTTGATGGGTGCTAGAGTAAGGAAAAGATGATTTAAAATACATCACCAGAGACTGAAAAGAAAGGTAAGGAGCAGTTTTAGATGTTTAAATTTAATGAAAATAGTAAACAATCTGATTCTGAGGGTCAAGAAATAGTTGTACATAAACCCAGGAAAAATATTAATTTGGGGAAAGAATAAAAACAAGGAAACACATATTTAAAACACTTCCCTTAAGCTTAAATGGAAGGAAAAATAATAATTTTAGAGTGCTTTCAGTAAATGTGAATAGTATCAATAATGCAAGGCTAGGAATACTGGAGTGGTGTGCTAAATGTAATGTAGATATTAAACAGTAAAAATATTAGATGCAGCACTGGTAATGATGGGAAGGTTAACTGTTGTGGATGTGAGGTGGAGAAAATATGTTTACAGAATTATAGCATTATATGTATATACAAATGTCAAAGAACAAGACCATCTGTTTCATCAAATATTAGATTATGTGGTGGTTAACATAAAAATTATTATTGCAGGGTCTTTAATAAATGTAAAAAGAAAGGGAAAGATGTTAATAATACAAGAAGTGATAAAATGTGGTAAGTTAGTTGTATGGAATAAAAGTTGGACTTTTAGAAGGGGGCAACTGTTGAAAAGTTTGGGTGTAGCAGATGGTGACACTGTAGACATGTTTTTCAGATCATTTAGCAATATAGATGAGGATGATGAAAGAAAGGGAATAAAAAGAAAAAAAATGAGAAATTATGGGATGAATTTGGAGAGGGGGAAACACTGCAGTTTTTAAAGGATCATATAACCATGAAGGACTTTTATAAAAACTGATCTGAACAGTGGACTGAATTTAAAAAGAAGTAAAAAATATTTTTTTCAATGGCAGGATGATGTAAGAAAGGAAGAGAAAGTGAAATATGGAAAGATGTATAGAAATGTACTGGAGAATTTAGAGATGAATGCAAAAGAGTATTATGAGATGGAAAAGGAAATGTACAAAAGAAATTAAAAAAAATAAGACATTACTATTTAAGCAGAGATATTATTTACAAGGGAGAAGGGAGGAGGTGTCTGCATATTTAGGTAAAATAGTAAAGGAGGGTATTAGCATAATGAGCAAATTATGAGTATTGTACTATAGCATGTAGAATATATGTACAAGAGTAAAAAAGAAAGAAAATAAGAAAGAATGGAAAGTAAAAAAAAAATCAAGAGCAAGTTATGGAAGAATATGAAAAAAGAAATTACAACTAGTGAATTGGATAAAGTTCTTAGGAAAGTAAATGTTAATTCAGTATTCAGGTCCAAATGGTATAGAGTATGAAATGTACAAGAAATTAACAGACTGGCAAAGAGAGTATTTTGTAAACGTTTTGAATGAATAGTTTGTTTATGAAAAGTTATGAAGTGGGCTAATAAAATTTATATGGAAGAAAGATGAAAAGAGTAAAATAAAAAATTGGAGACCTACCACATTAAATATGTAAGCAATAACCAATGAATGGGTATGGTATATTGAAGATTTACCCATGGCTGACGTCATTTGATCACAAGGGTGAAGCCACACCTACTTGTTGGTTATTGCCATTATACAATGACATTACTTAAGAAAGAAATTACTTACTTTTCTTAAATAATGCCTTTGTATAATTGTGCCATGGTGTTCCTCCATGTTTTTTTCCAGTTTCTTGTTGATACACTGCGCATATGTATGGGACTTATGTTCTCATACTTGCACAGTACATCAGTACTTTGGAAAACAAGCAGCAGAGAAAAGAAGATCTCCATTGCCTCTTATATTGAAAAAAAAACATAATGCCAGACAGTTTAGAGGTACAAGAGAGGCAGGACAAAAATGTAAAGAAAATCAGGTACGTTTCTTTAGTATTGCAGAACATATGATTTTTCTGCGTATTTTCTCCGCCCTCCTCTTAACCTCTTAGTTCAAGATATGTGTAAAGCCTTAAATAATGGACCCTATTGTAAATGTTGTTTTTATAAACTTAGAAAGCTGCTAGAATAACAGGATTTATGCTATCGTGCATTGACATCCATAGGATATACTAATAGAAGTAGTCTATATTCGTTCACTGAAATGTGATTTCAGTGAACACCTAGACATCGACTGCACATCAGTCAAAATCATTGCCCTGCTGCACAACACACCAGCATGTAAAAATCGAACTGACCAAGAGGAGGCTTCACCCCCACACCACCTCAACTATATATACCAACTCCAAGATTGCACTACAGTGGAGAAAATGGCAGAGTTGAGTAGTAGTAGGCCAACTACTTCCTTGCCCTTGGTAAATTCAGCAAATCACTGAAATGATTTTCGCTGAAGTGTGATTGATGTTTAGGTGTTCAGTGAAATTGCATTTTGGTGAACTAATATAGACCCAATAGAAGAAAGTCTGGAGGCTGGACTTTTTTCTATTGGTATATGCTTGATTTTATAATGGGCACACTGGTTGGACTGACCGATCAGCATGCATGTTTTTGAATACTAGTGAGCTACAATTGTATAATACAACTTATACAATGTTTATGAGAATAATACAGAGAAGAATGGAAGAAAGTTTATATGGTATAAAAGGGAAAGGAGGCCAGGAATTATTCTTGGTAGGTTGGGAAATTGTGAATGTTATTATAAGTAAAAGACGAGATGTGAAACTAATGGTAGGTGGTATTAGAAAGTCAAACCCACTAAAAAGAGGTGTGTTGTATATGAGTGAAGATGAAGAGAGATTGGAGTTATTAAATACAGTTGTTTATTCTATTTCCTTAAACTTGTATAGAGTATTAAAGTGGGAAAATGAAGAGAATGATAAATGAATAGTGATAATATTTAAATATAAGTACAAAAATTGGGAAATGGTGAGAATAAGAAAAAGAGATAAAGATTATTTAAATGAAAAAATTAAAATTTATCAAGAAAAATACTAATATGTAAAATGAAAATTGATGATATAGAGAAGAAAAGAAGGATGTGGTAGAATAATGTGATGAAACAGTATTATTATGTAAATCCATGGGAAAATTTACCAGAAGTGATAAGAGACACTAAAGTAAGGAAAAATGGTGTACTAAGATTGTAGATTGTCAGGATTTCGTATAGAGACTAGTAATATATAAGTTACTGGTAAAGAGGAACATGCCATATACAGCAAAAAGAAAATTGAAAGAGTGTCTTATTTTGTGGTGAGGAAGAGACAACAAGGCATGCTTTTTGAAAAGTTGTGTATAGAAATATTTTTTGAGAATTAAACTCTGAAGAAAATTGTGTAAAGAAATATTTTTTGAGAATATTAATGATATAAACAATATAGATATGAATATGATTATGTATGGATATTATAAAAATAAGAAACAAGAATATGTGATAAAGTAGATTATTTATGTAATATGGGTTATTTAGTACAAATGAGGGAATTACATTTTTTTAATGGGAAAGGGATTTTAGCTGATATATTGTGGAACATTAGATTATAATTGTGGAGGAAGGAGTGGCAGTCAGTTATGTAGGAAAATAATGATGATGTTCTACAGCAGTGGTTTTTCAACCTTTTTACACTTGGGGACTGTTGAAAATAGGAAAATTATTTCAGGGACCACTAAGGCAGAAATAAAAAAAACATTATTTATAAGGAACCAATTAAAACAATCACTGTTTGAGCATTGTATGCCAAAGGATATAAAGTTGGAAACTTCAGACTTTTTATGAGGAACAGACCAAAAATATGGGGCAAAAATCTGGACATTCTGCAAAAATCAGGACAGTTGAAAGGTATGCTACCTACCTACCTGTTAGACACACACACACACACACACACACACACACACACACACACACACACACACACACACACACACACACACACACACACACACAAAAACTATCCATAGCTCTCAACCAAAATGGGACAAATCCCAACAGACCTACATTTGTGGAGGCTCTCAAAAAAAATCTACCTAAGCAACAGGGACCTCCAAAGCAGAAACACAAGCAACCTCCACTCCCCAACACAACCCAAATGACACATAGCCCACAAACTCAGTGTGCCACTCAACCACAGCCCATAAGGCATAACAACGTGTCTAACACTCTAGTCATAGGTGACTCTATAGTCAGGCACACTGATGTTCCACTCACCAGGCTAAACAAGGAGAAAGTCACTGTCAGCTGCCTGTCAGGTGCCAGGATCCACCACATAATGCATGCACTCAGGTCACTCCACAGCAAGTACAAATATGACTCTGTCATTGTCCATGTTGGTGTGAATGACCTGAGATGTACGTCCCTGGACTACATGAAAACAGACATGGAGGAGCTTTCTGATGTTGTAGCTTAGGCAGGTATGACCCTAGCCCTGAGTAGCATCCTGCCATCACCCAGCATGATGCCACAGTACAAGGACAAAATGATTGACTTCAACAATTGGCTAAGCTTCTGGTGTCATTCTAAGGGGATCCAGTATCTGTCTGCCTGGGATGACATTATCAGCAAACCACGATGCTTTGCCAGAGATAGCCTGCACCTGTTATAGTGCCTGCATATTTGAACTGTTTCTTACTGAAATTGGTACAGCTTGTTTGCTGTAGCATAGACTAGATCCAGGCCTGCTGAATCTAGCTTTGTTTGTATGCTTGTGGTTTGTTTGCTTGTTATTTCCCTGGAACGCTAATTCCACCTAAAATGCGGCTTCTCAGCGCTTCTGTGGATCCCTAGTGATATCTGCATTGCTTACTGTACTTATTTCCTTGTTTCACTTGAAAGAAAGTTACTGTTTGTCGTTTTTGCATTTAAGTTACCTGTAACACATTGCACTTAAGTTACCTGGCACTTGCTCACCAAAGCAATTATATGTCAGCACTAAAAATTAAAAGCATTACACCCTCACTCCCCATTGGCCCTTGTTTTCAATTATAAAGGAATTCCCAATATTATTCTAGCATGTCCAAAGGTCAGTTGTCAATCTCCTCTCCGGTCCAGCTGGTGAACCTGGGAATCTTGAGACAATGTTACAACTGCCTCATGTACACAGACAACCCTCTGCTCCTCCCAACAAATTCCAACACATGTGAGAGATGCAACCATATAGCCAAACTGGAGGCTAAGCTCTCTCAACTCAGTACTGGCATAACCAGTCAGGAGGAGAAGGAAACCACACTCACTACAATTCCAGTCTCACATAGACCTACCATGACAGCAAACCAAACACATAATCACACAAAAACACACTCGGAGGCTCTAAATAAAGATCTGCCTAAGCAGCAGAGACCTCCAAAGCAGACACCCAAGCAACTGCTAACCCAAAACAAAACACGTGCAACACATATCTCACAAAGCCAGTGTGCCGAACAGTCACAGCCCTTAAGGCTAAACAACACACCTGATACACTTGTAATAGGTGACTCTATCGTCAGGCACACTGACGCCCCGCCACCAGGCTGAACAAGGAGAAGGTCATGGTGAGCAGCCTGTCGGGCGCTAGGATCCGCCACATAACACAAGCACTCAGGTCACTCCAAGGCAAGTACAAATATGACTCAGTCATTGTCCATGCTGGTGTGAATGACCTGAGATGTACCTCCCTGGACTACATGAAAAGAGACATAGAGGAGCTCTCTGAGCATGTAGCCCAGGCTGGTATGACCCTGACCTTGAGTAGCATCTTACCCTCACCAAGAATGATGCCACAATATGAAGACAAGATGATCAATTTCAACAATTGGCTTAAGTACTGGTGTCATTCAAAGGGGATCCAATGCCTGTCAGCCTGGGATGATATGCTCGACAAGCCACGATGCTTCACTAGGGAAGGCTTGCACCTGTCACCCCTGGGCTTTCGGATATTGGCAAAGGCTCTTGCTACCCCCATAGTGCCTTTTTTAGGCAAGGCTCAAAAGACAAACCCACCTCCATAGGTATCACAAGGGATAACAAACTAAGAGTAATGCTACTCAATGCCAGAAGTCTAAACCTCAAGATGCACACACTTGAAACTCTCCTTAGCATGGAGAACATAGATATCTGTGCAGTAACAGAAACCTGGTTCAGGGCTCCCGAGAGCACCCCAGCACTACCAGGTTATACCTCATACCATGCTTTTTGTCCCCAAAACTTGGACTGAACCACAAAAGGAGGGGAAGTATCGATATTCATCAAAGATACCCACACCTCCAGGTTGGTGGCAAAGCACGAAGCATCAGAGACTATCCATGTGCAACTAACAGTGGGTAAAACTGCCTTCCAGTTTATAGCCTGCTACAGACCACCCTCCCAAACCCAGGAACCCCACTCGGCCTTCCTGAGAACACTGGAAAATATGAAGGTCTCTCCAAACACCATTATATTGGGTGACTTCAACTACCCAAACATAGACTGGGAGCATTACTCTAGCTCTTAAAAAACACAAAATACGAAGTGGTTAAAGCTAAGTACCGCCAAACTTCTATTACAAACAGTCACAAACGGTCGCAAAATCGATTTCCTTAACACGACTTTATTAGTGTTTTCGGAAACAGCTATGCGTTTCCTTCTTCAGAAACAAAGACAAAAACAACGTAATCACATCCAGCCCGTACTTTAAAACCTTTCATAACGTCATGTGATGCTAATTAATTAATGCACTCTTAATGTTAAATCCCTAGTCTACTTATAAATTCTTTCTAAAACATGTTCTCATATCTTACAATGCCTCGCTGTGTTTACATTTAACTAATCAATAATAAAAATCGCATTCCAGAAATATACACTTACATTAATAAATATTATATAAAACTAAAATGTGAATGTAAAAATTAGATCCAATTAGACCAATAACACAAATGGCCAATACTATCCAAAGTTTCAATATCTGGCCATCTTTTAAAGTCCTTTACATTGGGGCATACATGCTCCAAGTTGCTACTAAATTCATAACAATGATGTTGAATCAAAGTATAAAAGTGAAAATCCACATAGGACAACAAAGAAAAAACAAAAGAAATAAATAAAATAAAGTAAAATGAAGTGAAAACAAAAACCGACATCAAATAAGACAAATACATCAAGATAGAATTTATGCTTTCACAAGTACTCATTTTATAATATAAAGAGCTCCCTTATCTATTACAAGCTAACTTTTTTAATACACAAATAATGGATACATGCTCTTGAGGCCAGGAGGAAAAGTGGCCCCTGTTCTTATCTGCCAACATAATTCTTGTATCTCCAAATGAATTTGCCATGGCCCCACATAGGGGGCATTTTCTATCTTTTGCAACACCATAAATTCAAATTTGTAGTTAGAAAATTCTAAAATGTGGCATGCAAGTGCATTGTTTGTGTCACCTTTTGAGATGGCATAATAGTGTTCATAAACACGCTGCCTTAATTTGCGCTCCGTTTTCCCTATATAGAATGCATGGCAAGCTGTGCAAATTGCCACATACACATTACTCTAGCTCCAAAAACCTAGCCCAAAGGTTCCTAGAATTCATAAACTCAAATGCTATGGAACAACTTGTTACCACTCCCACAAGAGGGAAAACATACTGGACCTGATCATCTCCAACATGGGGACTCTATGCTCCAGACCAGAAGTGTATCTCTCACTGGTAAGATCAGACCATAAACTGATCTCACTGGATATTCACATCCCGACCCCACCCCCCTGCCCAGAAAACCACAGTGAAAAACTTCTCTAAAGCAAATTTCACACTCCTCAAAACTGAGGTGGAATCCTTCAAAGCCCCCGGGCCTGTGGAAAATATGGCCCAGACCGCAGAATCCTTTATAAATGCATTCTATGAACACCTTCAGGAATGCATGGATCATGCAATCCCAAATAAAACCAAGACCCAGTCCTCCAAAGGCAGATGTCCTGTCTGGTGGACCCCAGCCATAGACAAACTATACAATAGAAGGAGGAAGCTACTACATGATAGAGCAAAATCCCAAAAATGGAAGGCATCTCTGATCAGTATTAGCAAAAACTACGGGCACTCATAAAATCCTCTGAGGCCAGCTTCAAGAGAAAAATTGCACAGGACACTAAGGATAATCACAAGGCTTTCTTTAGTTACATTAGGAACCTGGGTGGGAATTCCCAGATATGCTCAGAATTAGTCCAAATTGACAAAAAATACACCGAACCCACAGACATTGCCAACATCCTAGCTGACAGGTTCAGCTCAAACTTCTCCCCCCCCCCCACCAAAAGGGCAAATATCTATCCCAGCAGAGTGCTGCCCCCCTGAAATCTCAGATGCTCAGGTAAGAGCCGTCCTCTCCAAAGCAAAAAACACAGCATCAATGGGACCAGACGGTGTCCCGGGCTGCGTCCTACATGAACTCCAAGAAGAGCTAAACCCAAACAGAAAACTACTGTTCAATCTCAGCCTTACTACAGGATATGTACCCAAAGAGTGGCGTACAGCAACAGTGGTCCTTCTCCACAAAGGTGGTGCCTCAACGGATCCTGGAAACTATCGCCCCATAAGCCTGACTAGCTTGGTCTGCAAAGCTATGGAAAGGATCATCATGGACCTCATAAATAAAGATATTGGGGACCTACAGACACTGGATCCTACCCAGTTCAGCTTTGTTAAGGGCAGACCCTGCCTCTTTAACCTGGTTGACTTCTTTGAAACAGTCACCAAGGCCATTAACAAAGGGAAGGTGGTCCACACAGCCTACCTGGACCTCGCAAAAGCCTTCGATACAATACCCCACTCAGGCATTATAGATAAGCTCACCAGCTTAAATATAAACCCCTATGTCACTAGATGGGTTGCAAACTGGCTCAAGGACAGAATCCACATGGTTAGAATTGCTGGAGCCATGTCAGACTCCAAACCAGTTACAAGTGGCATCCCACAAGTCTCAGTCCTGTGACTTCTCTTGTTCGGTATATATTTCTCAGAGGTACAGGCCAACACAGAAGGACTGTGGCTGACCAAGTTCGCAGATGACTCCAGCTGACACAAGCATCCTCCAAAAGGGCCTCATAGAAACAGACAGCTGGTGCCAGAGCCATGGCCTCAAGCTAAAAGCCAAAAAGTGTGTAGTCATCCCCTTTGGCAAAAACAAAGTGCCCACAAATTATCACATAGGTGGTAATCCATTAAGTACAGAAGAAGTAATTAGGGACCTGGGGACCCAAGTTGATAGCAGTCTCTCATTTGACAACCACGGGGCCAAAGTGGTTAGAAAAACATTTTATATAGCCCACCTAATCATGAAGAGATTCACATCTAGATCAGGGGAGGTCATCGTGCTTCTTTACTCATCCCTCATCAGGCCCATAATCGAGTACAATGCCCCTTTTGGGATATACCTTACCAAACACCTGCAGCAACTGGAAATACCCCAAAAGTACCTCACCAAGAGGATCAAAGGGCTCAAACAGATGCCATATGCTGCCCGGTTAAAGAAACTCCAGCTCTACTCAGTGGCATACCGTCTGCTGAGAGGCGACCCGTGTCTGACGTATAAAGCCATGTCCAACCTGGAATTAAGGGACATGCTGCACCTAAAAAAATCCAAATCCCATCGAGCTACACGCTCGAGAGACTTGAACCTCAGCACTGAAAGAAATAGGACATGCTGGAGGAACAGATTCATAAGCCAGAGGCTCCCTTCACTCTGGAATAAAATCCCAGTCCAGGTTAGGCAGAGTCCCTCATTGACTCTCTTCAAGAGGAATCTTGATGAGTGGATGGGAGATCGTCGGTTTACCCTGGGTATCACTTCTGTGTCACTGTTGGACAGAGGCACAGTATACTAACCTCGAAAAAGGGCATAGCAAAATTAATTTAAAATGGGTGGCGAAAGCCAAACATACTCTGGCTAGGCTTATAAATGCCCTAGGGCAGATAGCCTAGTATGAACCTATGAACCCTCGGGATTCCAGATATTGGCTAAGGCTCTTGCCACCCCTATAGTGCCTTTTCTAGGCAAGAATCAAATGACAAATTCACCACCATAACAGGTACAAGCAAGCAAAATCTGAGGGTAATGCTACTCAATGCTAGAAGTCTAAACTTCAGAATGCACTCACTGGAGGCATTCCTTAAAATGGAGAACATCGACATCTGTGCAGTGACAGAGACCTGGTTCAAGGCTCCAGAGAGCACCCCTGCATTACCAGGCTATAATTCATACCACACCTTTCGGCCACCTAACTTGGACCGAAGCACTAAAGGCGTAGGCGTGTCCATCTTCATTAAGGATACCCACACCTCCAGGCTAGTGCTCAGCATAATGCATATGAGATTATCCAAGTGCAATTAACTCTGGGCAAGACCGCAATGCAAATTGTAGCTTGCTACAGGTCCCCCACAATGCCCCAGGATTCCAACTCCTCATTTCTTGATACACTGGAAAATATTAGGGTACAACCTAACACACTAATAATGGGTGATTTCAACTACCCCACCATCAAATAGGAAAACTATTCATGTACCAACTCTTGTGCTCAACGTTTTCTGGAATTCATAAATTCCAATGCCTTGTATCAACTTATCCACACCCCCACCAGGGTCAGCAATATCCTAGACCTGGTCATTACCAACATGGGCAACCGGTGTGCCACACCAGAGGTGAATTCCTCATTGGTCAGTTCCGACCACAAGCAAATTACCCTAGACATCCACATCCCAGCCCCACCCCCCATTAGGGAAACCACCGTAAAAAAATTCTCCAAAGCCAACTTCACACTTCTTAAGACAGAAGTGGCAAACTTCACGACACCCATGCTGACGGACAATAGAGTTAGGACTGCTGAATCCTATACAATTGCACTTTATAAGCACTTACACGAGTGCATGGATCGTGCAATCCCTAACAGAACCAAGATAATATCCTCCAAAAGAAGGAAGCCAATCTGGTGGTCCCCTGCTATAAACAAACTCTACAACAGAAGAAAGAAACTGTTGCAAAAAAGAGTAAAATCCCATGATTGGAGGAACTCCATGGTCAGCCTCAGTAAGAAGCTGAGATCCCTCATAAAATCCTCCAAAGCTAGTTACAAAAACAAAATTGCCACTGATTCTAAAGACAACCACAAAGCATTCTATAGCTATGTCAAGAATCTCAATGGCAACACTCAGATCTGCTCTGAGTTACAGCACAGTGGCACTAAATATACAGAACCAACTGATATTGCCAACATCCTGGCAGATAGGTTCAGTGCTAACTTTACCCCTCTCTCTTCCCCTAAAGGTCCCATCTCTATACCGGAAGAATACAAAGTACCTGTAATCACGGCTGCACAGGTAAAAAACACACTCTCCAAAGTCAAAAACACAGCATCCATGGGACCTGACAACATCCCAGGCTGCATTCTACATGAACTACAGAACGAACTGGCACCCCACCTAAGTACCATGTTCAATCATAGCCTCACCTCAGGCTTTATGCCCACAGAATGGCGCACAGCTACAGTCATCCCACTCCACAAAGGGGGAGCCACCATGGACCCCGGGAACTACTGCCCCATTAGCCTGATGAGCCTGGTCTGCAAGGCTATGGAGTGTATCATCATGGAACTTATAAACAATGACATTGGTAATCTCCAAACTCTGAACCCTACCCAGTTTGGGTTTGTAAAAGGCAGATGATATCTCCTAAACCTGATAGACTTCTTTGAAGTGGTCACCAAAGCTGTAGATAACAGTAAGGTGGTACACACAGCGTATCTAGATCTTGCCAAGGCTTTCAACACCATCTCCCACTCTGGAATTATAGAAAAATTCAGTAGGTATAAATCCCTATGTCATAAGATGGGTTGCCAACTGGCTCACTGACTAAACACACACTGTGAAAGTAGCAGACTCTAAATCCAGCTTTAGACCAGTGACAAGTGGAGTACCACAGGGTTCAGTCCTAGGTCCTCTCCTGTTTGGTATCTACTTCTCTGAAGTACAGGCTAACACAGAAGGTCTTTGGCTAACAAAGTTCGCAGATGACTGCAAACTTGGAGCCATAATAAATCTCCTAATGATGTGGACATTCTGCAAAAGGGCCTCACTGAGATAGATGCCTGGTGTCAAAGCCATGGCCTCAAGCTCAATGCCAAAAAGTGCATTGTCATCCCTTTTGGTAAAAATACTGTACCCATGAACTACCACATAGGCGGTAGTCTACTTAACACCAAAAGTGTGATAAGAGACCTTGGGACAGAGGTGGACAGTAGTCTCTCCTTTGATAATCACATCACTACAGTAGTCAGAAAATCCTTCTATGTGGCACACCTCATCACAAAAGGTTTCTCATCCAGGAAAAAGAGGTCATTGTTCCCCTATACTCATCACTCATTAGACCCATTATAGAGTGCAATGCCCCTTTTGGTATGTACCTCACAAGACATCTACAACAACTTGAAAGGCCTCAGAAATACCTCACAAAGAGGATTACTGGCCTCAAACAGATGCTCTATGCAGACCGTCTCAAAAAACTCCAGCTTTACTCTGTCGCATATCGCCTGCTCAGAGGTGATCTCTGCCTAACATACAAAGCTATGTCAAACCCAGAGCTGTTGGACATGCTCCACATAAAGAAATCCCAATCCCTCCGAGCTACACGCTCTAGGGACCTAAACCTTGTCACTACAATAAACAGAACATGCTGGAGGGATAGATTCCTGTCTCAGAGACTTCCCATACTCTGGAACAAACTACCTATCTATATCAAACAAAGCTCCTCATTAGCACTCTTCAAGAAAAATCTTGATGGTTGGATGGGAGATAGGAAATTCACCCCGGGGATCACTTCTGTGGCTCTGCTTGACAGGGGCATGGGAAAATAATTTTCTTGGGTGGAAAAAGCCAGGGTACTGTTTGGCTAGGCTTATATAGGCCCTAGGACCAATAGCCTAGTACCTACCTACCTATGAACCTATGAATCAGGGATAAATCCAGAAATAATCAGGGACACTTTTTATACATTAATATTATCAACTTGAAATATTAACAAAATAACAGAACATGAGTGAATATGCATTTTCTAAAAAAAGAAGTCTGTAACTTTTAATTGTCATTATTTATTAAGTGTAATTCATCACCTTTTTTCCAAAAGCCACCACTTTTAGGTAAGATTAAGAGGGACAGAGCTAAAATTCCAGTCAAAATTAGAGACAGTTGAGAGGTATGCATCTACCAACCTGCCTTCCTCTTACACACACACACACACACACACACACACACACACACACACACACACACACACACACACACACACACACATACACACAGACACACACACACACACACACACTTACCTACCTCCTTTACACATACAAACACACACACTTCCTTACTTCCTCCTCTTAACACACACACACACACACACACACACACACACACACACATACACACAGACACACACACACACACACACACACCTACCTACCTCCCTTTTACACATACAAACACACACACTTCCCTTACTTCCTCCCTCTTAAACACACACACACACACACACACACACACACACACACACACACACACACACACACACACACACACACACACACACACACACACACACCTACCTACCTCCCTTTTACACATACAATACACACACTTCCTTACTTCCTCCCTCTTAAACACACACACACACACACACGCACACGCACACGCACACGCACACACACACACACACACACACACACACACACACACACACACACACACACACACACACACCATACCTCTCAACCACTTAGCACAAAATTTCTGGGCAAAGCCAAAAATAATGGTGGGACAAAGTCTGAAAAATAGAGACAAGATGAAGGCATAAACAGTAGGCCACACATTAGCAGAAGATGAAAACAGAATGTGCACACCTGTTGTGTCTGTGCAACCATATGCAAAGAGTGTTCTTCTTAAAGAAAAAAAATACTTTTTTTTAATTAAATAATAAGTCTCCCAGCAAGCAGCCCCCACTCCCAGCCAGCAGGGGCCCTCTCCCAACCAGTGAGCCCTAGTCTTTTAAAGAGTGGCAGGAAATTTCAGCTGGACTGGACCCAATCCATGGACCAGTGGTTGTAAAACACTGGTCTATAGGAATTTGTAGATATGTACCTTTAAATATGTTTATTTCATAAATGTGTAAATAGTGTTATGTTTATGTTGTGTTAATGAATAGACCCTTACTCTTTTCAGTAGGTGCCATGGGATCCTTTACATCCACTTGAGTGACAACCAATTGAAACAGATGAGACATCAGTTTAATATCACATCTAGAGGATGACATATTTAGGAGAACAGTACCCCTAATGCTGCACTGCAGTGTCAGCAATCCAATCACCTGGAGTGGGAATAGAGCTCACAACCTTCTGATCTTCTAGCACCAAAAATGAGTGTGCTGCCTGTTGAACAGTAATGGGGCTTTTAATTTGGGACTATGATCTTGGCACCAAGTGTGTGTGTTTGTGTGTGTGTGTGTGTGAGCCCTTCTTGTAGAATTTAGCAGTCACAAGGAGAGTTGATGATGGATCCAAGTTTAAAGTCATTGGCAAACGTATCCAGTCAAATTCCTTTGATGTCAGCTTTGACATCAGAGAAGTAAATACCAAACAGGAGCAGTCATAGCACTGAACACTGGACTGTTAAAAAGCCCTTTCAAGGAGAGTGTGCTGTCAGTCTTAGTTTGCTGGATTCCATTCATGACCCAGTTTGCTATCCATTAGGTAACATGAATGTTTACATTTAGTTTGATTTTTGTTTAAAATGCCAAAGTGAGAACTTGTGGCAAAACCTTTGGTTAGGTCAAGGACAGCTGTGCGTGCCTATATGCCTTAGACCATGGCCTCAGGGACTTTTTTCATAGAGACCTGTTTAAGCAGATGGGATTTGCCTTCACAGACCCAAACTGATTTGGGACAAGGGACTTGAGGTCCATAATGATGCATTCCATTGTCTTACAGCAAATGCTTCTGATGGTTATAGATCTGTATTTGCCAGGATCAGTGGTAGTTCCTCCCCTAATGTTTCTGAGAGTTATAGGTCTGTAGTTGCCAGGATCAGTGGTGGTTCCTCCCCTAATGCTTCTGAGAGTTATAGGTCTGTAGTTGCGAGGATCAGTGGTGGTTCCTTCCCTAATGCTTCTGAGAGTTATAGGTCTGTAGTTGCCAGGATCAGTGGTGGTTCCTCCCCTAATGCTTCTGAGAGTTATAGGTCTGTAGTTGCCAGGATCAGTGGTGGTTCCTCCCCTAATGCTTCTGAGAATCATAGGTCTGTATTTGCCAGGATCAGTGGTGGTTCCTCCCCTAATGCTTCTGAGAGTTATAGGTCTGTAGTTGCCAGGATGGGTGGTGGCTCCTCCCCTAATGCTTCTGAGAGTTATAGGTCTGTAGTTGCCAGGATCAGTGGTGGTGGTTCCTCCCCTAATGCTTCTGAGAGTTATAGGTCTGTAGTTGCCAGGATCAGTGGTGGTTCCTCCCCTAATGCTTCTGAGGGTTATAAGTCTGTAGTTGCCAGGATCAGTGGTGGTTCCTCCCTTGTGAAGAAGAATGATCACATCTGTTCTTCTTACCTCAGGCATTAAGCAGGATGAGAGGCTGAGGCAGAATGTATTGTACAGTGATCAGTAACAGAATACATCATACTAACAAAGGAAGCAACCCAAGCACATTGTTAGGCACTATTCAGCTAGTATTTTTCACCTCCAAGAGAGCATTTAGAACTTCTTTACTACTGATGTTTGGGAGGGGGCTTGACAAAGGCTTTAGTATGACTAATGTAGGTGGACAAAGGGAGAGAAGTTTGAACTGAATTTGTCTGCTAGTATGTCTGACATCATCTGTGGCAAAGTAGATGCAGCTATTATGAATCGGCTTGTTGAAAGGGGCTGGGTATTGTTTCCAAGGTTCCCGATATAGTTGAAGAATGTCCTTCACAGAGAGGCAGTTCTGATATCATACTTGGCTTTGGAAGATTTGATTTTGTTTTTATGTTATGTTTATTTAATATTCTGAGTTTGATTTAGAAGTGTGGGGTTTTCAGTTTGTAACTAATTGAGATCATGTTTTCCTTTGTTATAGAGCTTGTTAATGTTAGAGTTTCACTAACTGTTTTTTTTTTTCCATAAACTTGGAGCCGTATTTGTTGCAAATGAGACTGAAGTGTTGCTGCACTTATTGAGTTGAGAATAGAACCCTCAATGAAGGCAACTGTGTTTCCTGAAGGGTCTTCAAGAAGAGGGGGACTCAATGCTTGTGATGACATCATGTAGTTGAAATAAGTTTGCCTTAGAGAAATCTCAGAAGGTGACAGGTTTTGCAGTGTTTTGGGTTGGATTCTAATAGGGAAGGTCACTGCTTCATGGTCAGACCAGACAAGGGTATATAATTATAAATGCAGTAATGGCCAGATAACATATACTCTGGTCAAGTAAGCTTGCATTAATGAAGTCTAGGAGAAATTGAGCACATTTATTTGTAGACATGTAAGTATTCCAGTTGATAGATAGTTAAAATCCTCCAGCATTATAGGGTTGGTTCAAGAGAGAGGGGCTCCAGTGTATTCAGGTATGCCTTGTGGGTTATGGATGACATAGAGGGGTTCAGTAGTTGAACAGGAAGTGGTAGGGGGTCTTATCAATAGTTATTAGGATGCAAATGAGTTGATGGTCATTATCTACCTGCATAAATCTAGAGGTGAAGGAGTTACATACAGAAGTATTTGGACACACACACACACACACACACACACACACACACACACACACACACACACACACACACACAAAAGCACACTGCTACTGCTGCTGCTAGTTAGAGAGGTGCCCCCAATACAGAACTTGAATGTGTGATGAGCACTGAACTTTGATAAGGAAGGTGTATTTTCACACTACTGGAACCATGTTTCAATAAAGATGCAGATGTCAACATGTTGCTGGGTTAGGAGGCCTCTGGACATGGCTGTTCCTCATTTAGGCACCGCCGTTATGATGCCCTAGTTTAATTTCACTATGTCGGTAAATGGAGCAGGTTTTCTTACGGGTAGAAAAAGTCCTAACCAATACACAAAAGCTTAGAGATGAAAGGAGCAGGCCAAACCTGGAAAAGCAGGTAGGGCAGTCGATTATCTCACTCCAGGCTGGCACACATTGGATCCCCTTAGAATCCAGTAGTGGAACCAATTGTTGAAGTCAATCATTTTTTCTTTAATCCAATAGTGGAACCAGTTGTTGAAGTCAGTCATTTTTTTCTTTAATCCAATAGTGGAACCAGTTGTTGAAGTCAGTCATTTTTTCTTTATATTAAAGTATTATTATCAGTGAAGGGGAAGTCTTAGCCCTAGCTTTATATCATAATGTGTAAATTATTATAAATACAATTGCATGCTTTGCAGTTAGTAATCTTTCGGTGCTGTATAACAACCAATGATTGTAATGATGTAACTGGGAGGAAGAGAAACACCACATTTACAGGTGAACAGAATGAAGGAACAGAGGAACGGAGAATGAAGGGACAAAATAGTTGGGGTTCAATGCTTCATATACAGAAAAAACATATGTTCCAAATAAGGCTACCGGGGCTATAAACATTCCCATTTAAAGACAAGACTCTCCTTACTGGTGTTTTGCCAAATACAAATGACTCAAGATCTATAGCTATTCATTGCCATTGTATACATCCCCTCCAGTCAGACTCAAAATGAATCATTGATGAAAATTTTAAAATTAGCAAAGGCAACATTTATATAACAGGCAATTTTAATGCTGATCATCTAGGTCCATGAAATAGATAGATATAACTATCCCAAAATGGATTGACCTAACTGATTACCTCCCCTGCAAGATCCAGCCTGCATTCAAACAACCACAGTTTCCCCTGGTTTTTCTTATTAGTAATATCTCCAAGAGGCTTAAACAAGTTAAATATCTGCCAAATACAGTAAGTGATCATACTCTCTCCATGTTATTTATTTTTTGATGCACTAAAATCCATCCCAAATTCATCTCTTTTACACTTTGAGGCGAAAGAGTTAGATCTTCTCCATGAACTCCAGTTTATAGAATGACCCTACCTTTTCTAAGAATCTAATCCCACAGAGGCTCTTAAAATCCTAAAGATGTTGAAATGCCTACAACTGAAAGACTGTTTCCTTTATACTGCAAAATAATATATGGCAAAAGGGGCCCTTGGCTTGCACAAACAACAAAAATCTTAATAAGTAGGAATAAAAGTTAATTCAAGTATATCCTACAGTTATTCCCTTGATCATGCTGGTTATTGCAACCTTAAGCAAGAATGTAAATGCTAAATTAAAGAAACTAAAACCTCCTACCTTAGCTAAAATAAGAATGGATGGTAATAGAACAAGCATTGTTTTGGTGAATTATGATAATAGACAATACAAGCAGAGAAAATACATATGTCTTCAAGAGCCATTCACAATTAATAGCCTATTAAGCATTTATTTTTTAATTTTCACAGTAATTCAACTAATAAATAACTCTCTCACCATACTGTCCACTCCTTACCTCATTTTCTCCCTCTCCTCTGTGTGTGTGTATAT
>NC_056736.1:706659381-706693847 GCF_019279795.1 Protopterus annectens
AAAAATAAAGACCTGAAAACAGGGGAGATTCTTTTCAGTTCCTAAAATATGTAAAAAACATCAACATACCTCTCCCTCTACTGAACCTCAAGCCTGTGGGTCCACTCGATGCACATGGCTCTGTTCTGACTTTGGTCCTCGACACCTGAAACTAAAAATAAAATGTATAAAAAAATTTATTCCAGAAATAACACTGATATACATTTCTCAACACAGTTTGTGGCTATTTATTTCAGAAAAACATTAGATAAGCACAAAGCACAGTTGACATTTTTGATTCAGGTGTTTACATCTTTGAACACAGATTGGAGGACAGGAGATTCAAACTTGCAACCACTATCTACACCTACACTCCTACCTGCCTCCCTAACACCTTTTGCCTGAAAAAAAATCATCGTTTTTCAGGGAGTGACAAACTTTTATGTTATGACATCATCTTGAAGGGGGTGGTCTACTAATAACATACTCATATAGCTAAACAGTTGGAAAAATACAATCAGGCTATCACTGTGTTCACATACACTTAATGTAATCCAGAGCATACATTCCTCAGGTAATATGAAAGTGTCATAAAGCATAAATCTTCTGTGAACAGAATCATACATGTTGCTGTACATTAAGGACAAATGAAGTTATGTGTGGAGACTATTATTCCTTGTTAAATTGCACATCAGTAGGAAAATACATACATATTTCCTGTTCTTCATTTCAGCCGTTAGTCTGCCCGTCTCAGTCCTTCAAAATTTGAGGATGACGTTGTTTCACTACTGACTTCAATATTTCATGAGAAAACAGACCTTTGTAGTATTTTTTTACAAAGTATACAATATTACCAAAAAAAATTGCTCAGACATACAACAGGATTTAGCAAGATATACTGCCACACATTTTTTTTAATGGAATGTTACAGATTACGGAGAGTGACAGAACCCACAGGGTCAGGTTTGCTGGCGCCATGTCAGACTCAAAGCCTGTCACAAGTGGTGTCCCACAGGGCTCAGTCCTGGCCCCTCTGTTTGGCATCTACTTTCAGTACAAGCAAACACAGGAGGGTTATGGCTGACAAAGTTTGCAGATGACTGCAAACTGTGAAAACACATCTGACACAGATATCCTTCAGAAGGTCTCACAGAAACGGATGACTGGTGCCAAGATGGCCTAAAGTTAAATGCCAAAAATGCATAGTCATACCCTTTGGGAAAAACAAGGTTACTAGCTACCATATAGGTGGTAATCCTCTGAGCACAGAAAATTATCAGGACCTGGGGACCCAGGTTGACAGTAGCTGTCATTGACACCCATGTAGCTAAAGTAGTTAGGAGACCTTCTACATTGCCCACCTTATCATGAAGGATTCACATTCTAATCAATAAATGTCTTAATATGAAAAATAAAGACCTGAAAACAGGGGAGATTCTTTTCAGTTCCTAAAATATGTAAAAAAAATCAACATACCTCTCCCTCTACTGAACCTCAAGCCTGTGGGTCCACTCGATGCACATGGCTCTGTTCTGACTTTGGTCCTCGACACCCAAAACTAAAAATAAAATGTATAAAAAAATTTATTCCAGAAATAACACTGATATACATTTCTCAACACAGTTTGTGGCTATTTATTTCAGAAAAACATTAGATAAGCACAAAGCACAGTTGACATTTTTGATTCAGGTGTTTACATCTTTGAACACAGATTGGAGGACAGGAGATTCAAACTTGCAACCACTATCTACACCTACACTCCTACCTGCCTACCTAACACCTTTTGCCTGAAAAAAAATCGTTTTTCAGGGAGTGACAAACTTTTATGTTATGACATCATCTTGAAGGGGGTGGTCTACTAATAACATACTCATATAGCTAAACAGTTGGAAAAATACAATCAGGCTATCACTGTGTTCACATACACTTAATGGTAATATGAAAGTGTCATGTAGCATAAATCTTCTGTGAACAGAATCATACATGTTGCTGTACATTAAGGACAAAGGAAGTTATGTGTGGAGACTATTATTCCTTGTTAAATTGCACATCAGTAGGAAAATACATACATATTTCCTGTTCTTCATTTCAGCCGTTAGTCTGCCCATCTCAGTCCTTCAAAATTTGAGGATGACGTTGTTTCACTACTGACTTCAATATTTCATGAGAAAACAGACCTTTGTAGTATTTTTTACAGAGTATACAATATTACCAAAAAACAAATTGCTCAGACATACAACAGGATTTAGCAAGATATACTGCCACACATTTTTTTTTAATGGAATGTTACAGATTACGGATATATTCATAGGAATTTGATAAATAAGCAAGCTAGTTTAGTTTTTGAACTGTATTTTGTTTAATTGCTTCTTCATATTTGCTGTTTTTTACTCTTGTGACTGTTTTTTTCTGCACTTTGAATTTTTAGTACTTCTGTATTTCATCGCATAGGCTAGATTCAGATTTGCTGAATCTAGGTTGTTTGGTATTACCTGAGCACTAAAACTAGCCATCCTACATTAGGAAGGCCCTCCTGTACCCTTGAGCAGAAGTGTGTAGCCCGGGACCCATCTGAGTTGGAGATTGCTGGAAAAAGGCTCAGTTTTGGGTTTCCTATTGGTTAATTTGTGTTAAAACAGTTTAACTTCACTTGTATTTAAGCTCCGCATTTGTGTTTAACTGTGCACCACACTGTGAAGTTTAGCACTGCCATATATAGATGCAAATGATTAGAAACACAATTTTTCCTTGATATCTGCTAGAGAACCCTCCTTAACTCCACTGCCTCTCTGTGTGCAATGCAGTTGTGCATTGCTACCTAGCGAGCAACTCAGTTGCACATTCTGAAGCACTGACGCATTCTTCCTCTCTGTGTGCAATGCAGTTGCGCTGCTTAATGCTAGGAGCTTAAACAGTAAACTGCACTTCCTGGAAGCACTCCTCACTTTGGAAAGTGCTGACATTTGTGCAGTCACTGAGACTTGGTTCAAGGCCACTGAGAGCACCCCAGCCATACAAGGCTACAATGCCTTTCACACATTCAGGCCCCAAAATGAGTATGAAAGAACTAACAGTGGAGGTGTATCCATATTCATTAAATCCAAATATACCTCGAGACTGGTGAAACAGTATGACTCTCTTGAACTACTCCAGGTCCAATTAATTACAGGTAAAATACCATTTCATATTGTTAGCTACACATCCTCTACCATGAATCAGGAGAAGCACACCACCTACCTGGACTTGCCAGAGTCACCCACTGTACAGCCAAACACCTTGGTCATGGGAGATTTCAACTAACCTTCCACTGATTGGGAAACTTACATGAACACAAACACAATCGCTATATGGTTCCTGAACTTTGTTAATTCAAATGCCCTGGAACAGTTGGTCTGCACACCCACAAGGGGCTCAAATGTCATGGACCTAGTGCTCATCAGCATGGGGCATCACTGCACTACCCCTGTGTGTTGCCCTCCCTGGTAGAGTCAGACAATAAATCTGTCTCATTTGAAGTAAAGATTAAATCTAACACCCCCACAATAGTAAAAAAAACTGAAAAATGTCCCAAAGGAAACTATTGCCTACTAAGTGATGGTATAAAAAGTTTCAAAGCCCCTGCCAACATAGACAACAATGACTCCTATGCAGAGGAATACACAAATGCTCTGTACAGCCACTTAAACAAATGCATTGAATCAGTTGTACCCAACAGGAACAAAACTGCAGTAGGTCAAAAACAAGCTGCCCTGGTGTACTGTAAGTATAAATAAGCTATACAACAAAAGAAAAAAAATGATTTCTAAGAACAGAAGGGAACCTACTCAACAGAGAACAAATACCCTCCACAGCTTGAACAAGCAAATCAGATATCTTAAGTCCCCTTAGTCTAACTACGACTACGAGTCTAAATTAGCATCCCTGGCTAAAGACAATCATGATGGCATTCTTTATCTATGTCTGAAACCTAAAAGGGAATGCTTAGCTGTGTGCCGAACTTATAGTGGACAGTACCACTCACATTGAACCTGAGGAAATTGCCAAACTACTAGCCGACAGATTTGGCAATCATTTCACCCCCCTGTCCCCACTAAATATACCCCAAAGCATTCCTGACACTAGTCCTCTACTGAGTATCTTCAAAGAACAGGTCATACGATCAGTCTCCAAGGCCAAAGGCACAGCCTTTGTGGGACCAGACGGCATTCCAGGCTGCTTACTAAACAATCTAAAACAAGACCTAGTTGAACCACTCGGCACTCTTTTTAACCATAGCCTGAGAACTGGATTTTTCCCAACAGAGTGGAGAACAGCAACAGTAATCCTTTTGTTTGGCGAGAATGATATCAGAAATGGAAACTTTTATAGTGGAGGTGGATAATGTGCTTGAAATGTTTAGAAAGAGACGGTAACCAAGTGAGATTTTGAATGAAATTTCACAAGAAGTTATAGTAAAGAGAGAAAATTGTATTTTTAGTCCTAAATTACATAACAACATAAATATAGCTAGAAGGGATAGCTATATGGCACCTAGTGGAATCAATAGTAATAGTGGACAACAGTTGTTCATTTCTATGTATAGCTTAGATAGTTTTAATATTATAGATTGCTTATTCAAAAATTGGAAGCTTATTGTATTAAATCTCCAGTTAAAAGAAAAACCTGGTGAGAGACCCCGTCATGTTTTCAGAAGGAATATATATTTTAAAAATTATTTAGAATCAAAAAGATCTGAAAATGCTGAGCAAATGAGCCAAAGACATGGAACTCTAAAATGTGGTCTTTGGAATCAGTGTACACATATTTGTACAGATAATAATTTTAATATTATAGCTAAGACCTTTAATATTAGGGGTCGTTATTTTTGCTATACAAAAAATGTGGTGTACCTTGCCCAGTGCCAGGAATGTCCTGGTTTTACGTAGGGAAAACCTACAGGTGTCTTAAAGACAGAGTTTATGAGCATATGTAGGAATCAGGATATAAAAAAACAAAAAAGCACAAATGTATTATATAAGCATATCACCACTTGTCTAACCCATAAGTTTAAGTTTTTAATCATGGAACAAGTCTAAGTAGAACCTCAGGGTTGGATTATTCCTGAGCATCTGGATTCCTGTAAATTAAAATGGCAATTAAGGTTAGATGCTGTTCTGCATCCAGGATAGAACAATGCCTGTTCTATTAATTCTATTTTAAAACTGAAATTTTATCAGGGTAATTAAGTATTTTAATTGTGTGTTATTTGGTTGGTGGATCCAAACATGTGATCTTGATGGATTTCTTATTTTATTGTTGTATACTAGTTCTGAAGAAGTTCTGGTATGATAGAATGGAAGCACTTAACTTTTCTTCAATAAACAGTGGTTTTACAATCTATGGTTGTTGGATTTCTCTGCTGAGCACTGCTGCAGGTGTGGTTATTCATCTGTCTGGGGTTTTATCTGTCTTGGTTCCAAGTTTGTAGATGTTATTTGGTCATTTCTAATCAAGAGAATCCAGGGCCTGCAAAACATGACATACATGGAAAGACTGAAATCCCTGTCACTGTAATATGATTTATACAGGCTGCTGAGAGGCGACCTGTGCCTGGCCTACAGGGCAGTCTCAGACCCTGCTCTAATGGAAATGTTGCACATCTGCAAATCAGATGGGGCAAAAATAACTTGCTGCAGGGATCTCAACCTAGCCTGTGACATTAGCATAACATGCTGGACAGACAGGTATATCTCCCAGTGATTGTCGCTCCTCTGGAATAAGCTCCCATTACATGTGAAGCAGAACTCCTCAATGACCCTATTCAAGTGCAACCTTGACAACTGGATGGGTGACCATAAATTCACTCTGGGGGTGGCACCTATGTCCCTCATGGATAGGGGCAGTCAGTGCTGATCACAGAATTGCTCTGCTAATAACGACTGTCAAACTATGGTCAATAAGGGTACTCGGGTTATTACATGGCTAGGCTTGAAAAGACCCTAAGGCCATTAATCTAGTAACCTTCTATGAACCAATGAATTGCACTCAGAATATAAACTAATACCAATCAGCATTATATGCTTCTATAAATAAATACTATGGGTATATTAAAACAAGATAACAGTTTCAGATATATGTGTCCCCTTTCCTGATTTGAACACACAGTATACAAAAATGTAGACATGCTGGTCTGCTTCATTACAAGCTGAACTAACAGTCAGTACATGTTACTCTTAAACAAACAGGTAGTCCTCTCCAAACACTATTTTCAACAACTGATTTTTATCAGAGCATTACCAATTGTGGCCATATTTGTAGAAATTCGAGGACTATATCAGTGAGTCATTACCGTGCACAAGATAAACATTAATGTAAAGTACTGCAATACAGTTCTTCCAAAAAATGCTACAGGTGATGTTAACAAAGGTAACAGGTACAGATAGATGTTGCCCCATGTGGTCAGGAACCCACAACACACAAAAATTTACAGATGCTGGTCAGTTGCTGTACAGGCCAAGGCAACAGTTAGTACATTTCATAAAGAAATAACAGCTATCATCACATAACTAACCACATATGTATAAGCAATGAGACATGCATTACTTTTTAAATTAAATGAACACATATGTGTAATTGTTTAGGAGGAATGATGTAAGGAAATGATATATATGTTTGCAATCCAACTTGTAACAAGTCCAATAGGTGATACAGCAGGACTATAATGGAAAACTACAAATTGTGTAGTCATCCATGGTCTAGGTGCTATAGGCATTTGTGATGCATGAGGACAGAGGCTGTGTGAAATTATGTACTTAGGTGTTGTAAAATATATGTACATCTACAAAAGAAATTATTGTTTTAATAAAGAAAACTTGACTTGAACTAGCTTGTGATGTCCTACTTTCATTAGTATATTTATACTTTGGAAAGTTTTTAAAGAAAGTATTTCTGCCACCTGTTATTAGGTGGGATAGTCAAAGTATGGTTTTTATTAGCTGCCTGAACTTTAAGGAGCTTTAGGAAATCTTAGATCTTCCACACAGAGAAGTTTCCTTATTATTTCTTGCTGGACCCAGTATATTGACATACTGGGTGTGTGAGACTTCGAGGGACACCACGAAGACTGTTTATTTCTTTTTGCTAAATACATGATTGTGCTGCGTTTCTCTTTACTTTACCATGGCAGGATTCACAGTACAACTCTCAAACTCTGCACAGCAGGAGTCTGTCAGTGGTCAGTGGTAGCTATTATATATGTTTCATACCTGTCCTTGCTGTTAATCCTGTAGCTGACCATTATTATTGTGTCTGTCTTACCATTTCTAGGTCAGTCTGCATCGATGTCCTCACATGCACATGTGAGTGGTATGTGTATGTCATGCATCCTGTATGTTTAACCATGTTCACCTGGTTAATGGTGTAAATGATGTGATCAGTATTGCTGATGTTCTTCATCTCACATTGCTGCAGTCCTTACATATGGGTAGTCCGCTGTCCTCGGTCGGCCCGAATACCAAAGTATTAGGCTGACGTCGGTCACGGCGCTTAGTACTGACCTCAGGACGTCAGGGTATAAAAGCGCATGACCGACGTCATATCCTCAGTCTTTTTTGCCGCATGGTCCGATGCAGAAGCAGCGTTGCAAGTGCCGTTCGGCATTCTGAAATTTTTCGAGTTCGGAGTTTCAGACCGAATCCAAGTTGGCTAAGTACCCCGTTGGGGAATATTTTGGTTTTTTCTTGCCTCAGTTTATTACCGGATGTCAGAAAAAGTGAATAATTGTATTTCTTGTGGGAAACAGATACCGCATAGGGATTATCACTCTTTGTGTATTCCTTGTTTGGGGCCTGAGCACGACGTAGTCGGGTGTCGCTTTTGTGCTAGGTTTAATCAGCGCACCATTAAACGAAGGTTAGATTGCGCTAGGCTGGTCTTCGGTAAGCGTTGCAATTATAATATGCCGTCGGATACTCCGACGCCCGCTTCCTCGAAGAAGCGCAAAGACAAAGCGGTTAAACCCAGACAGGATGAGTCGTCCGTTCCGGACGCCGGTGCTTTAGAGGCTTCAGTGGAACCGGTGGTTCCGACGGAGGCTTCTTTGGAGTCTCAGGGAGAGACTTTGATTTTACAGGATGTGGCCTCTCAGGAGGAAGGTCCGGCTGAGGGGGCTTCTCAAGTTACTGTACTCCCTTCCCTTCCCAGGGTGATTAGGCCCTCTCCTTCTGTTTCCAAGGGTTCTTCCAGAGGCAGGCCAGGTTTGTCTTCTGCTGGTGTCAGTCCTAGTTCTGCAGGGTCTGTACCTAAGAAACACATGCTTAAAATGGCAGAAGATTTGATTACTCTGATTAGAGGTTCTATGCCCCCTCCTGATAAGAGGCCTAGGGTGGAGCCAGAGATGGAAAGTTTTGAACAGGCTTCAGATGATTCAGAGTCTTCGGCTGAAGACTTACAGGAATTCACGCCTTATTCTGATTCTGATGCAGAAGATTCCACTCCTTCTGCTTCTCCTCCAGAGGATTTTTCTTTTTCAGAAACACTTCATTCTATGAGGGAACATTTTAAGTGGGAAGGTCAGGATTTTTCCGACTCATGGAAAAGGCTAAGGGAATTTTTGTTTTTACCTCAGCATAGACCCTTGGCTATACCTCCTGTTCTGGATGTTGTGCACGATGTGTTTTCAGAGGCTTCCCTTAATCCTGATTCTCTGCCTCCTGTGCCAGTTAAACCGGATAGGTATTACAGGGTGCCTGAAGCGCATAAATATCTTTATAAGAGCCCTAGGGCAGACCCAGAAACTGTTAGCCAGGGACCTAAGGGTGTCAGGGCCTCTGTTGTAAAGAATCCAGTTCCTCTAGATAAAGAGGCTAGAGCCTTGGATAGATGGGGAAAGAAGGTCTATACCTCTTCTACTCTAGCAATGAGGGCTTTGAATTGCCAATTTCATATGTTGAAGTATCAAAATTTTCTCCTTTCTCAATTGAAATCTAAGGTGGATGCTCTGGCAGAGGGCATTGAGTGTAAAGAATTACAGGATTTGGTACATGTTTCTGAACAGGTGGGTAAGCATTCCTTACAGTGTGGTTTTGATGCTTTGCAGGCCTCTTCTAGGGTGGCTGCCACTGGTTCAGTTCTCCGCAGGCATGCCTGGCTGAAGGATCAGAATTTATCAGACCATGTTAAGACCAGGATTTTGGATGCTCCTTTACAGTCTGAGGTGTTGTTTGGCCCACCTGTGGAGTCAGTCTTAAAGAAAATGGAAGACAAGGCTAAGTCTATGCAGACTGTTAAAGATTTTTTACAGGTCCAGCCTCCAAAGTTTAGTAGAAATTGGCCTACTAAGGGGTGGACGTATCCTTCCTCTGATTCTCAGTCTAGGGGTAGATCTAGACGTGGTAGGGGCAGAGCTCAGAGTACTTTCAGGCCTAGAACATGGAGTTCACCTGCACAGTCTTCGAGTGAGGGCAGGGGCCAGTCCTTTCGTAAACAGGCCCAATGACCTATTTTGCAGCTGCCAGATTCTTCTGCCTGGCAGCACCTTTGGGAGGAAGGTTGGCACTCTTCAAGGAAAATTGGCTTTTGATTACCCAGGACAAATGGGTATTGGATATCATACACCGAGGTTACAAGTTTTATTTCCATACCTTGCCTCCTTTCAAAGGCATGCCAGACGTTCCTCCTCAGCAAAGACTAGAAGCTCACAAACAGATTGCTCTACTGCTTCAAATAGGGGCTATACAACCGGTTCCTTTGTCAGAAGTGGGCCTAGGATTTTATTCTCGCCTGTTTGTAGTACCAAAGAAAGGGAATACGTGGAGACCAATTTTGGATTTATCTATCCTCAACACATATCTGGACATTCCAAAGTTCAAAATGTTGACGTTACAACAGCTTTTACCTCTACTGGGCAAAGATCACTGGATGGTGACTCTGGATCTCAAAGAGGCTTACCTTCATGTTCCTATCAGGCACAGTTGCAGAAAATATCTGCGTTTTCGGACTGGGACTTTACATTATCAATTCTCTGCATTGCCCTTTGGCTTATCTACTGCGCCCAGAGTGTTCACAAAGGTTCTGGCTCCAGTGATAGCCTTCTTCAGGCTAAAGGGTATACAAATTTATCCTTATTTGGACGATTGCCTGATTCTGGCTCAAGAAAAGGACGAACTTCTTCATCATCTACAGTATGTGATGGCAGTGTTAAGATGCCTAGGGTATTCTGTGAACGAAATAAAGTCCAGTCTAGTACCCTCTCAGGACATGTGCTTTCTGGGTGTGAGACTGAATACAGCATCCCAGATGGCCTTTTTGACCCCGGACAAACAAAAGAATCTTTCTCTTTATTTCCATCAATTGTCTCGTCAGTCCAGGCTGACTGCAAGGACAGTCCTTCAAGCCTTGGGGTTCATGGCATCTTGTATTCTGGTGCTTCCCAATGCCAAACTGCATATGAGGAAGCTGCAATGGTATCTCAAAAATGTATGGACACAACACTGCCAAGATCTGGACACTGTCATTCAAATAATACCTTGCATTCAAAAGGAGTTTTTGTGGTGGGCTCAGGAATGTCACCTAAACAAGGGACTCTCTGTGACCCGGCCAGAGGCGAGTCAGATTCTAACGACAGATGCCTCAGACACAGCTTGGGGAGCTCATCTGAATGGAAAATGGGTACAAGACACGTGGCCTGCCAGACTTCAACATTTGCACATCAATTTGAAGGAGATGTTAGCAGTCCAATTTGCATTGATGGCTTTCAAGGATTTTCTTCTCCCAGGACAGGTGTTGATTCAAACAGACAACACAACTGTCATGTGGTACATCAACAAGCAGGGGGGAACTCATTCTTACCCTCTTTGCAGGCAAGCAATGATTTTGTGGGAGACTGCTCTCAGTTTACAGCTAAATCTTCAAGCAAGGTTTCTGCCAGGAGCACAGAACTCCTTAGCAGATGTGTTGAGCAGACAGATAGTGGTTCCCCACGAGTGGAAATTGGATCCTCATGTGTTTCGAAAGTTGACAGTGTCTTGGGGAACTCCAGACATAGATCTGTTCGCTTCTCCACTAAACTACCAGTTGCCAAAGTTTTGCACAAAAAGGTTTCATCACACAGCTTGGAGGGTGGATGCTCTGTCATTCAGTTGGAGCAATCTTCACGTTTATGCCTTTCCACCACTGCCTCTCCTCCCAAAGGTACTTCTGAAGGCCAGACAGGACAAACCATCCATGATTTTAATAGCTCCAGATTGGCCTTGTCAACACTGGTATCCACTACTGAGAAGTTTGGTACGGGAGCCTCCATGGCCTTTGCCTTCGATTCCTCACCTTCTATCTCAGGAGAACAGTCAATTACTCAATGTCAATCTTCAGTCTCTGCATCTAACAGCCTGGCATATTCTGTTCTAGAACCTGGAGGGTCTCAGCTTCCCCAACAAGTTTTAAATGTGATTTTGGAAGCCAGAAGGCCTAGTACAAGGAAAGTTTACGCTGATAAATGGAGGAGATTTTTTATTTGGAGCAAAGCAAAGAACTTTGATGTTTCCAAGCCTGATTTAAGTGCTTCTCTTCAATACCTTACTGAGTTATTGGACAAGGGTTTGTCCTTCTCCTCTATTAAGATTCATGCTGCAGCTATTTCTGCTCAATATGACTGTGACCCACCATTATTTTCACATCCTTTGTTTAAACAATTTCTTAGAGGGGCAAAGAACATAAGACCCCCACGTAGAGCTCCTACTCCTGCTTGGGATCTCAATTTTGTGTTGGAAAAACTCACTCTACAACCTTTTGAGCCTGCAGCTACTGCTGAGTTAAAGCATTTATCATGGAAGACTGCTTTTTTGTTGGCCATTACCTCTGCGAGAAGGGTTTCTGAATTGCAGGCCCTTATGGCAGTTGAGCCTTTCCTAATTTTTCATAAGGATAGGGTATCTTTGCGTACTAATCCCTCCTTTATGCCTAAAGTGGTTTCAAGTGTGGCTTTAAACCAAACTATTCATTTGCCTACTTTTTATGCAAACCCCCAAAATAAAGGGGAAAAGATTTTGCACACTTTGGATATACACAGGCAGTTGCGATATTATTTGAGCAGAACTAAAGGGTTCAGACAGTCTCAGCAGTTGTTTGTTTCTTTTGCTTTGGGTTCTCAGGGTAAACCTGTTTCAAAACAAACCATTTCAAAGTGGATTGGCTTTTGTATTTCTTTCTGTTACTCCCATCATGGTAAAGAGATTCCGGCTGGGATCAGGCCTCATTCCACTAGGGCTACTGCCACTTCTACAGCTTTTTTAAGGGGGTGGCTACTAAAGATATTTTGGAAGCAGCTACTTGGAGTTCAGTGCATACTTTCTCTAAGCATTACCACCTTCCACTTTACTCTAAATCTAGGGCTGGATTTGCCACTGCTATTTTACAGGGCATTTTAGCAGCTCCTAATGCTTTATAATTTTGCCAACCTCCCTTACCTCTGCTTTGGGATTCTACCCATATGTAAGGACTGCAGCAATGTGAGATGAAGAACATAGTACAGTTTTGTACCTACCATAAATGTAGATGTTCGAAGATCCACATTGCTGCAGTCCAATTTACCCTCCCTCCTTCCCCTCTGTTTTTTGGGGTGGTTGTATGGTTTGGGTTGTACATTTTGTAAATATTGTATATGTTGTTTGTCCTTGGGTGGTTGGATATGTTTTTGGCTATGCCCTCTCTTTTTGGGCCTTCTGACATCTGGGGCAAGAAAAGACTGAGGATATGACGTTGGTCATGCGCTTTTATACCCTGACGTCCTGAGGTCAGTACTAAGCGCCGGGACCGACGTCAGCCTAATACTTTGGTATTCGGGCCGACCGAGGACAGCGGACTACCCATATGTAAGGACTGCAGCAATGTGGATCTTCGAACATCTACATTTATGGTAGGTACAAAACTGTACTTTTTTGTTCCCTACACTAGTTGAAGTTCATCCTAGTGCAACACCACCGTATTCCCATGAGTGTTTGCCAGGTGAGTTTTTTCTTTTGTTTACCCATCACAAATGTCATATATGTGGGCCATGTAAACAAGATTGCATATTTATTTTATGTAGATTCTGTGAAACATACATAGAGTAGACCACAAGTGACGTAATTAGTATTTGTAACACTACAATGAGATATATGCACCATATGTCTTTGATATCAATCATGTGATGTAGGCACATTGTCCTGATCTGTCTCTTTGTGTCTTGTAGCACATCAACTATCTGTATCATCCAGCAGCCCATCCAGCAATCATGATATTGTTCATGATGTGTCTCAGCATGGCAGTTTGGCCCCTGGAACAGAGTATCTTGAGCAGTTTGGAGATTCCATCCATGAGGTTGACAGTGATGTTGCAGCAGCTGTAGTCTCAGATGTGGAGGTCCACTTGTCTAGCCCTTCAGAGGATGCTACCACAGTGGATGTTGAATAAGGTAAGGCTGCTGACCATCACACCACAGTTGTGAGCACTGCTGCTGGCAGTTCCACACAACAACCAGTAATAGGGCATCATGGTAGATGGAGGTGAGCAGATGTTGTACATAGCCAGGTGTCAGAGGACGTCCAACTCCTGCTGCAGGCAAATGAATGATCACATCAGCAGCATCATTCAGATGGCCATGCACTTGCCTGTGCCACTGATTGTGTGGCACACCAGCTACACATCATTCATGAAGGGCAAGAGCACAGACATGGTGAGATTATGACTGCATTAGCTACTCAGAATGAGATTCTGCTAGCTGTGGCACAATCAGTGGAAACCCTGGCCTCTACAGTACTCCAGCAGTATCCTAATACTACTAGCTGAATTCTGCATTCCATGACTGTGCTCAGGAGATAGCAACCTGTGAGAGGCAGGCCAATTGTCCAAAGAAGAACCACTGGCCATCGTGCATTACTGTCTGTGGTCCAAACTGCACAGAGTTCGACTGTTACCCATCTGCTAAGGTCACATCATTCACAAGGCCTTCAACTCATAGTCATGCTGCTTCATCTCAACATGGTGTTATAAGGAAAGATGTGTCTGTACATGGTTGGAGCAGGGCACACCATGGTGTGCGACATCAGTCAGGATGCCAGAGACTGTCCTAGAGTGTGCAGTGCAGTACACATAGCTGGCTCATATTTCATTACCACTGTACTGTAATATGTGTTTTCTGAAATTAAAATTTCTGCATTATGTCCTGCATGATTTCACTCTTTTCATGTTATCACATGGTACAGATATGTATGTTATGTGTGATGCTCAATGTTTACATCTAGTGGGAACTTGCTATTAGATGCAATCTGTGGTGCTGTGGTGGGGCAACACCTGAACATCAGTGTTCATTCTGTATACTCATGTACATGTGGCTTGTTAAGACTCAGATCTCTGGGTCAGACAGTGCAGTGTAGCCTGGGCCTGCACTTGTGATCGCACCATGCGTTGCCTGCACCTGTAGATTCCACCCCCTGTGTCCTCCTGCTCCTCCTATCATACCTGTGGGATATCCTGTTCAGGCATTTGTAGCTCTTGTGATAGTTCGCCCACACTTGCAGCTTGAAGACCAACATGTGCTCTGGCTAGCATGTTGTGCAGCATGGAACACCATTATCATTTGTGCTGCCTTCTCATGCCTGTATTGCAGAGCACCCCTGGATGTGTCCAGACATCTAAATCTAGCTCTCAATACAGCAAACATGCATTCTGTGATGTTTCTGGTTGTAGCATGTGCTCTATTGTAGGCCTCCTGTTCAGGGTTTGAATGTTCACAGTATGGGGTCATTAGCTATGGCTCAAGTGGATAACCACAATCACCTGCTATGGGGAATAAAAACATGTTTAGTAACAATGGATATTGTTGAGAGGTGTATCCTTAACTTGCATTCTAGCTGTGCTCCTGTATTTACCCAGTAGCTGTCTTTCAGGTATTACACCTTGCTGGAATTCAGTCCTCAGCCTACTTTCCCTCCATATGGCAGCATCATGGACATTTCCAGGGTGTGTTGCCATGATACTTGTCATGTTGCTACCTGTTGCACACACAACTTGGCAGTTGATGAATGGCCAGCCCTTTCTGTTTATGTATCGGTCTGCCAGTGGATGTACTGGTGTTTTGATAGGTATGTGTGTGCAATCTATTGCACTGAGTACATGTGGGAAGTTTGCAGTGTTATAAAACAAATAAATCCAAAACACTGGAGCAATAGAGGAAGAAAGCGTTGAGTAAAGGTTTTTTTACACTAATTCCTGGTTGGTGTCTTCCTCTGTTGCTCCAGTGTTTTGGATTTATTTGGTTGTTTACACTGCTGGTCATTTTTTTTGTTTTTTTTAGTGTTATAAAACCAGTGCATTACAGTTTCCAGCTCCATGGGGGTGGATGGAAAGTGTATATAGTCATTCATCTTGCGGCACACTGCTTCCAGGAATTTTGTCAGGATACAGCTGGCAGCTGTATGTGACTCTCCCATTCCATTCCCCCATGTGTCTCTGGAATGTCCCAGATGCAAGTACACCCAGGCTGAGACACACTTTTGTTTCCTTGCAGGTAGGGTCTGCACAAACATGTGTGGGGCATACATATTACAGACACCTGCACCATTTGTCCGCCTTGATGGTATCTGTCAATTATTAAAATTACTCTGGCGCAGCAGTCAAATAGTAAAACAGTTCATAAAGTGCTTTTCATTTATTGCTATAAACTTCTTCAGATGCATAACACACATAAATAGACACTTACTTAAATAAAATCACATGGGGCTAGATTAAGCAATCAGCACACGTGCTGTGATGTCATTGGCTAAAGACAATTAACTCTTTCTTTTCCGATACAAAATTAAAAAAATCTTCTATTTCTGCTACTTGTGTGTAGCATGATCGAAGCTGCAATTTCAAAGGCATCTACCATATTGAAATATTATATAATGTTGTGTCTTTCGGCTTTTCCTGGTTAGGGGTCGCCACAGTGGAACTCCAGTCCACTAATGATTGGCAGTAGATTTTTACATGCCGAGTTACCAGCTCTGATGCACAACCTTCAATGAAGGTATGCCCATTCACGCATGTCTCCACACAGAAGACGCTCTAGCTGGGAATCGAACAGGACAACATCGTACTGTGAAGCGACAATGCTACTGCAGCACCACCACCGCATATTGAAATATTGAAATTATATAATATAGGTGTTAAATTATACATGTAATGAAAATAAAAATTAATGCATATACACTCACTACCATATATAATAAAATAAATTAAACTAACCTGAAAATAGAAATGGATAAATGTACATTTAAAGGTATAGGGAATGCTCGCAAAACCACTCATACAAAATCCATTAGTAGCCATAAATAAAAAACAAGGTCTGAACTGACACCTATTATGCATTTCTACACTAATCACTAAGAATCATGTACAAATTATAAGCTGTCACAAATAATGCAGATTTGGGTATATATTAATGTCTGTGGTAACACATAGCTAAACCGACATAAACCTATCATCTAGTTAAGCTTTTCAGTTTTAAAATACATCTAATGGAACACAAGTCATTTATTCCTGGGAAATAATAGGCATTGAGATATATCTGCCAATAAAGTTCAAGTCCTACTTCTTAAAAACTTGAAGAACTGTGTGCGCTGATTGGCTAATCTATCCCCTTGGGATTTTATTTAAGTAAGTGTTTATTTACTTGTGTTATGCATCTGAAGAAGTTTATGGCAATAAACAAAAAGTGCTTTATGCACTTTTTTACTATTTGACTGCTGCTCCAGTGTCATTTTTATTTATTTGCTTATTTTTCTGTGTTTCCGTGACTTGAATCTGTAAATTGTTTCCTGGACTGACAACTGGTTTAGTTGCAGCCTTGCTCTGAATCTAGCTGTCTGCCTTCTAGGGTGCACAGCCACAGCCACAGCCTCATTTATGGCTTGCATCACTGCAGCCTGTTGCAATATATTAACAGCAGGTTGCATTTTTATATGATTTGTTTTCAGTTTGCTATGGATTTCTGTGTACTATTTGCTTGAACTCCATGGAGTCTGTTAAGTATGTGCTGAAGATTTTAAAAATGGAGTTGGTGTGACTGTTTGTCACATTTGAGTTGTGTTGTATGTGCACAATGTATTTTGGAATCAGACCGGTGTGCACAGTATCCCTAATTATCCTACACTGAATACTTAAGAACTCGGTCTACTTTCATTGTGACTTTTGCAATTGCATCTGTAGCAGGTGCATTGCATCTTCCTTCAGTGTGCTGTGCTGTCCACATATAACTTCCATGAACTTTATGGAATCCAGCCTGTAGAGTTCTTTGGGGTCATTGTATGAATAAAGACGTGCACAACCAGTAGTGGTCAGTGGTTGTGGCAGATGTTAATGTTATGGCTGACTACAGCCACTTCAGTACTAGAATACTTATGAATAATATGAAAAAAATAGTTCAAGAATAAGGCAGAGGGCATACATTTACATACGTTTATGCAAGCTTCACTTATATGTGGATATGCCTACTTCACTTATCCTATGTGTACACTCGTTTCAGTTATTGTATGTTTATATGTTTGTTTCACTTTCCTGAGTGTGTTAACTGGGGTAGAGCACTGATCAGCACTGACCAATTTCACTGTCAGTTCACTTTTATTTTATTTTATTTATTTTACATTTGTTGACCGGGCTAGTCTAACTGGATATATGTCCATTTACAGTAGAGGCCCGGGGAGAAAAGCTCCAAAGACAAATACAATTATTAAACAATGAGATAAGGTTTCTAAAGGGACCATAAAGATGAACATATCAGATATTTCAGCACATAAGCAGTCCTTAACACAAACTAACACTTGCAACTTATACACAATATAGGACTTGTTCTCTACCTTTCCAGGTACAATAGTTGTGATACTGTGTCTGCTCTTACAGTATATCATCTTATTGTGAGCATGGAGATGATTCTGCTGAAACATAGGCAGCACATATTATACATGTTGTAACTCCATCAAGGGAGGTCATGTTATGCTTTTCCATGGAGTGTGTTGATGCATCTGAAATTGTAAGTTTTACACATGTGGTTGCCTTCAGCATGGACCTGCTCTAAGAACAGATGGGTGCTCCATTAATTGATGACTCAGAGACTCCATGTGAGACAGGACCAAGGACCTGTGGGTCTGACCTTTTGGCTGCCTACAGAGCTGATAATGCCACTTTGAGTATTAAAATGTAAAAGTATGTAGAATTATCAGTGTATACAGAGGCTGCTGTAAAGCCAGAATGACCACTGACTAACAGTGGCATGGATGATGTCACCAAGGGGCAGTGGCAGGTGTCCTGTACTGCTATGCCACAATGTGGTGTTGGCTACTGCCAAGGATACTATGTGGAAACAGTCTACCTGATTTTATGTGCTGGTGTTTCTGGCACATAGGCTGGCAGTAAACAAAACAGGTTAGGTGGAAATACCAGTAAGGCAATTCTAGATTCTAGTTCTCATATTCAGAGCCATTAGATGGTGGTATGGTTGGCAATGCTGCTCCTGTATCTTTACCACAAGCTATAAAACATCTTGTGGCACTCATAAACATTGTCATGTGGTCACTGCAGCTCCTGATGTGAGTATTGGCACTAGTGATGCTCTACTTTTTTAGGCCTAAATTTTGGGAGACCGCATGTTCAAACAGCCAGCACACTGGACAACATTGACAACAATGTGGATACTCTTGCATTGCATCCACTTAAGTCTGTCCTTGGCTTGCAGCTTTATAAGCACAATAACAGACCTCATGCTGGTGCCATGAGATACATGCTCTCACCAATTCTGTTCAAAATATAGTGCAGCTGAAGGCTGACCCGGTTCATACACAGCAGTTACTGTTCCATAGTCAGCAGCAACGTGCTGTATCACAACCATCACAGTGATTGTCACAGGTGGTTGCCCTACTCAGCTGTAGCACACTATCAGTACAGTCTCATAGGAATTGGCCTACTGTTGTGAGACTGTCTACTGTCTCCTCATGTCTGAAGAGTTAGTCCTGCAGACTGTTTGGGACACTATAGGGATGTAGATATGGGCAAGGATGGCAGGTGCGCAGTAGGCTGCAGGTAACAGCATCTTGCAGCCTATCCTTACTGCTCCATGGATGGTGAGCTCCAGTGCAGTGATATATTCATGCTGATGTATGAATGAATTGATAAGACTGTAGTATACTAGAATACACTGGAAATAACTGAAGTGAGACAGGAATGAATGTCGTTATTTGTTAATTACCCAAACTTCTGCTGAACAGGATCCAGTCTCTCCTTTATGGGCCAAGTCTTTTTCTACTTTTCAGAATGAATTCTGCACATGCTGTAGTTCAGTTAACAATAGCAAATACTGTCTCCAATAACAGTGTTGATAAACAATAACAGTCTGTAGAAATTCTGGAATGCTGGATAACAGTAACAGTGTTGATAAATATATCCAAAATTTCTGCATGTATATTTTGATTCTCCTGAATAATATCAACTAAACAGTCTTTTCCTCCTGAATAGTATAGATATTTGACCTGACTTCTGTACTGTAAAGACATTTTGCATAACAGTCCAAAAGCTAACCTGTCTGACTCAACTGACTGTGTCTGAAGTATTCCCTAATGATATCAAAACACTATAATGTTTTACATGCCTCTTTAGCCTTGTTTCCAAGCCTTGTCTTGCATGTCCCTCACAGTCTATTCTTTATCTAGCATTCCATTGCAAGTGGTTTGATGATGTTTCCTTAAGTTGCGAGAACAAAAGCGTTTACCATGTTTTATTTGAATTTTTCTTTAATAGAAGGTCATTTTATATGTGGATTTGCCTCATTTACAATGTTTTAGTCCATTTTTATGGGAACTTAAACTTGCTGACCTACAACAGTCCTTACTGCAGTTTGCTGTTTTTGATTTATCATTACTGTCTACAATTTTTTTGGATAAATAGTATGAACTGTAACTGCATATAGTGTCGCTAAGAATATTAAAATTGATCTTCACCATATTGTTTTATTGCGTACAGTACTGTCTTTAATTCAGCTCACTAGGATGGTCTGTAATCTGATCTAGTGTTCTTGGTAAACTGCATTCTCTGCATGAAATATATATAACCCTGAACCATTCATATAGACACATTTATTACTAGAGTTAAACTGATCTGATTCTGGAAGTTTACTTGTCTGTCCTTTATACAAGCATGTTAAGTTTCTTCATCTGGAAGTTTACTTGTCTGCCCTTTATACAAGTATGTGAAGTGTCTTCATATAGTATACACATTTATTAGTAGAACTGAACTGATTTAATTCTGGAACTTTACTTGTCTACCCTTTATACACCATAACATAGGAGTTGAACCTGTGGCTTTAATGACACGTAATATTTATGATGCACTCTTCTTGCATGGGATCTGAACGTTTGACTGTACTGTCACTTCTAAAATGTAGCACTGACTTTAAATTTTACATTCTGTAAACTAGCAAAACATCATTTAATATCTGTGAATGCTTTTTTGTCTCTGTGTATATCAAGATATTATTTATGTATTACAAAGCTTTACTACCATAATGCAAAGGTCTTAACAATGTCTGCTAAACAAAACAATAACATAAAAAATTAATTTGCCAGATCTGTAACTGTAAACCCTTTATTCTGCGAAGTAACTCAACTGTTATTTCTGGTATACCCTACACAAACTGTTACAATTGTTTCTCACTGGTTACACCCAATATGTCTTTATGAGCATCTTAGGTGTATCAACTGAACTGGAATTTATTTTATCTTTAACCCATAAATCTGCATGTTCCAGTCATAGCCAATTCTTCAAATCTACTGCATGCAAATTCTTACAAGTGTCATCTGTATGCACTACTGAACATTCTGTACTATTTTTATTTTTCCATAAAATTGTGTTACTGAAGTCTAAAACAGCATATAACTCTTATGACAACTCTATACCTAGTACAGAGCTGTTACACTCCAAACTAACTGCTGTAATCTTTGACCCTTTAAATCCTGACAAAACTGCACTTGTGTCTTCTAATAGAGGTCGGTTTGTAACTGAAGTTGATTTGTCTGTATTAATCAGTGCATTATTATATAATTTTTCTGTAAACAATGAAATATTGGCATTTATTTTAACCTTAAACAATGACAGGTAAATAATCTGGTTTGATACTGGATAGCCACACACTTTATAGATAAGCTGAAAATCCTTCTTTTGCAGAACTAGCAACAACACTGACGAGCTATGATATGCATTTCTTCTTTAATTTGCTCTGAAATACTTATAATAACATTGACTTGAGGTAAGGTATTTATTTGAAATTGTACTACAACGTAACTCTGTATCTTGAATTACATGTGCTGTAGCATTTACACTGATGTCTAAAGAGTGTAAACAAGAATTACCGACAGAAGCTGATATTCTGTGAATCATGAGATAGTGTGTCTGTTGCAGTGTGATTCTCTGATTTAATCCTTTTGTGTCTGGAAATATGTAACATTCCTGAACTAATAACCTTTAAATGTAAATGAATATTTCTGCAACACAGTTTTTGGACTGCTTTACTCAATTTTTTAATTTTATACCAAACATTTACTGGTGTCTTTACTGTAGAAGTATTGGTTGACGTATTTGTAAAATGTACTGTAACTGTTTATAGATGTGGTGAGAGAGGACATGCAGGTGGCTGGTGTGACAGAGCAAGATGCAGAGGACAGGAAGAAATGGAAACAGGTGATCCGCTGTGGCGACCCCTAATGGGAACAGCCGAAAGAAGAAGAAGAAGACTGTAACTGATGTATTTTAAATTTTTTGATAATTACTGTCCAACTTAACTACAAAGAACATAAATTCTTACATAACTTTATGATTGTTTTCCATCATCTGCAGCTTTTCCAACTTTTTCTTGCTTCTTAGCTGTGTGATATCAAACTGGAAACTTGCAAGTTTGTGTAAATGGTGAAGTACATTGCTCTTAACTGGATAATGTATTTTTACATTCTGTGCAAATGGGCATGTCTTCTTTGAAGGTTGGGCGTCAGGCTGGCAACTCGGCATAGTAAAAATCCACTGCCAATCATGAGCAGACCAGAGTTCCACTGTGGCGACCCCTAACCGGGAAAAGCCAAAAGACAAGATGTTCTGAAGGAACATTGCTGAAGGTTGCAGATTTTCTGAAATAGTGCTGGTCTGTTGATGTTTTTTGAGGCGTTTCCTGAAGTAGTGTTTTGAATAAATACCAGTGCTCTGCAATCCGTCTAACAGCTGCAATTACTGTATGCCATCTGCTCTGCTTGTCTTACAAAAAGGTCTGCTCTGTAAGGAATAACTGTAGTCTTGTTGGCAGTGGCCTTATTCTTTATAGAGTTCACAATCTTCCATCTGGAAAAACACTGGTATACCGCTGGAAAGTCTGTTAGGAAACACTTCTGCTGTAGTTAACTGATAAACTGGAAAAAGTGTCAGAGACTGCTTTGACTTTGCCCTGAAGTCTGTTCTGTAGAATGCACATGGGGTTTTAGGCTTAATTTAACTATTGTCCCCTATCCCCCATCTATGGTAGGCTCACCATTGAAAGAATTTATAAAACTGTAGTATACTGGAATTAACTGGAAACAGCTAAAATGAGACAGGAATGTATGTCTTTATTTAATTACCCAAACTTTTGTTTAACAGGTGCCAGTCTGTTCTTTATGGGCCAAGTCTTTTTCTACTTTAAAGAATGAATTCTGCACACTCTGTAGTTCGGTTAACGATATCTGAATATTATCTCCAGTATCAGTGCTGATAAACAACACTCTGTAGAAATTCTGGTATGCTGGATAACAGTAACAGTGCTGAGAAATATATCCAAAGATTCTGCATGTATATTCTGATTCTCCTGAATAATAACTGAAACAGTCTTTCCTCCTGATTAGTATGGATATTTGACCTGATTTCTGTACTCGACTCAAGTGTCTGTACTGTAAGACCTGTTGCATAACAGTCCAAAAGCTAACTTGACTGACTCAACTGACTGTGTCTGAAGTATTTCCTAATAATACGAAAACCCTGTAATGTTTTCACATCTCTTTAGCCTTGGTTTCCAAGGCTTGTCTTGCATGTCCCCCAGTCTATTCTTTATCTAGCATTCCATTGCAAGTACATTCTGTAGCTGTCCCTCAGAATGGTTATTTCTGCACATCTCATGCTTAGCCAGCAAAATTAGCCTTTCCTTTCTATTCAACTGTCTTTCCCTGAAACTGAATGCATAAATGAAAACACTAGTCTGACTATATTTTCAGGCCTATTATACAATTGATTGGCCAGCCCAACCAGCGTGAATGGGTTTAACAATGGGTTTAACAATAAGCAACAGAGATCTCCGTTGCTTATTTTTACCAGACAGCTGCGGAAGGGCAGTATATTATTCTACCTTAATGTACAATAGTGAACTCACTAAGAATAAAGTGAAACCCTGCAGTCTAACAATGTGTGTTTAGCATGAGTTCCAAAATGCTGAGAATGAATGGCCAAACAATGGCCTTTCATATATTAAACCTGAGATGGCCATTTCTCGGAATATTGCCTTTTTGAGGTATGGTGATCTTGGCATTATTGTATATAAGTTCAGATGGTGTGGAGGTAGAAGAGAGGTATGCCCCCTACAAAAAAGAAGTTTAAGGAAGAAGAGGGATCTTTGACGTTCATTCTTCTCCTGCATTTTTGGTCTTTTTTATGCAGCATTTTGGCACTTGGTATTTTGAGTGCTGACATTTCAAGAGGGAGTCTAATTAATCACGCTATTCTTCTGCTGTCCTTAAATTCAGTCTAGCAGTATTATGTAAGTCAGGGAGGTTTAGGCTTTACTTCGTTCGTTTCTTTTGGCACCCCATAGCTGACCATCAGGTTGCCTGCTCAGGTTTTACCCTCATTCTCCAGGTCTACCAGACCTGCCTTAGCCTCCACTGGGCTAACCCTGACCCATGTTCAGGACCATTATAAAGACTGAGGATCCTGGGAAAGCATTATAGACAGCTGACTAGTTGTTAATTACAATTGAACTTGCGGCTATGTACTCCCTATAATCATGTTTTTTTTCCCTCTCCCCTACCTGCTTCATTCAGTTGTCTATGCCAGTGTCCCCATCCATTGTTGGGTCTACTTAATCCTCCTCTTCTTCTTCTTAGGACTTCTCTGAGTGATCTGGGGCAGGTGTGGACCCTTTGGCATCCTGGGAGATGGTTCTGGCAACTGCTTCTGCTTCCTGTGGCAGGTTATGACCTACCCTTCCTCTTCCCCCTACCCATGTATTCATCAGCATGTCTGAGGGCTAAGCCCTCATATAAGCATGTATCACCTCAGGGAGCATTTAAGATGAACACCCCTGCCAAATGACTAAGAGTTTTCCTCACTGACAGCACTTCAGATGCCTCACATGTTCAAGGTGCTAATTGAAACCTGGATTGCTTGCCAAATTCTTTATATATATTTTTAAAACTATTTGGAGCAGGAGGCCAGAGTAACCTGTTTATTCCTAAAATAAGTATTCTTTGTAAAATTTGTTGCAATTCTATAAGCTTTCCTTAGAGCTAAGAAGCCTTGTGAAAGTTATTGATGTGTTTACTATTTTCCATTTTTTTGGTAGATTTCTCTTCTTTTATTAGTGTCCTAACATTTGGTGTGGGCCAAGCAGAGCTGCAGTGAGCCAATCCACCACCTGGTACCATTCCCCCATCCAACACCTCTCAACCCTAAGTTTAGGAGCCCTACCCTCCTTATGCTTCTGCAGTCAAGAAGGGAAAGATTATCTTGTATCAATGTCATTTGCTCAAAATGTACGCTAAAGCCCAATCAGGATTCATAATCCAGAAGAGTCCAATCAGTATTTTGAAGCAGAGTTTGTAAGGTAGTGTCCATTGGTTGGGAGGGTGGCCTAATGTTTAAGGTGTTTGCCTTACAAACACAAAGTACATGGTTTGAGTCTCATAAGGGATAATTGGCTAGGCTTAAAATGGCTCACAGGGACAGTTAGCCTAGTACTAATCTATGAACCTATAATTGAGAAATAGTTCTGTAAATTACAATCTGTGAAGGTGCTTTGATTGCTTTAACAGACCAGGCAAAAAGGACTGAAGAGTGGTTACTTAGACAATTAGGTAGTAAGGAGATTTTGCAGCAATGGCAGGCAATATTGATGAGTATAATAACAACAACGGAGTTATTACCTGAGCTTAGATTAAGTCTGCCGATTCTCATTTTTTACTTTACCATTGGCACCGTTAACAGAAAGCAGGCTTGGAGAATCTCAGGTTCTTCCAAGGGATCTTCAAATTGAGTAAGCTGCAAACTCCATTTAATGAATCCTATATGTCAACATTGGTCACCTCACTGTTGCACAACATTACAGTGCTATTACTGCTGCAAACAGACAAACAAAAAATGCAGATCTCGGTTTCTTATGTTGTAGCACACCACCCAGTTTCTTATATTCCTTTCTGCCTACTAGATGTGAGACCTTGTAGGACAGGAAAATAAAATTCTCCAATATAGCCACTTAGAACTCAAGGACTATGAGAAGAATCTGTGTGTGAGACCTGGTTTATGATATGACACTGCATCAACCTAATTTGCATGTTTAATTAAGTTTATTTCCTGGTTTAATAAAAAAGATTATTGGTACTTGAAGTGTTATATATTTTGACAGAAGCCCCATGCATGAAAATGTGAAGACAAATGATCATCCTTTTCATAGGCACATATCATCCCTCTCATCTTCTTAGTGCAAAAAATCTGGACAAAGCCCGACAGAATGGGTGACAAAGGCCCAAAAATAGGGACATATTTTAAATATTGCTCTTATAAACTTAGAAATTTGCTAGAGTAATAGGATTTGTTTTAACATATATTTTCTGATGGATTGAAGTCTTAAACTCAAATGTATGCCACTATTTAGTGTCTTCAATCCCGGTGATTTGCCAGAAAAAATCCCACAAATTTTGTGAGGAACAGACCAAAAAATGAGTCGAAAATGTGGACAGTTGAGAGGTATGGACATATGCCAAATAACAGCCTCAGTTTGGACCAGATTAAGGAGCAGGTGCTTCAAGGTTAGCCATCCCCTGAGCGCACGAAAGAGAACTGAAAATTAATTTGAAACAAAAACAAGAATAATGTTTCATGTCCTAAATGTGTAGCATTCCTCAATTGCAGATTTCCAGCAGCTCTTATCTTAAAATTTTCTACACAGCCTTAAGTAAATTGGCTGAATATTGCCTTGCCACTATTAAGCAGTCAAGTTATTTGGCACCTCCTTTCATTCTCTGACCATGTTCGAACAGATAACAATCACAACAACTTATCTGAAACAAATACCTCATGCGTTTTTGCAAGACCATTCCCGTTTCATAACACATCCCACCTATCGCTAATGATATCGGGTCTGGCAGACAGCACAGAAGATTAAGGGTTTGAACTGCTAACGAGGTGCTTCTTGTAGTCCAGGTTTTAATTCCCTCAGCCTCTGTTTGCCGACTGTGTGACTATGACCATGCCACCTAACCAGACAGTGCACTGGTGTAAATAGGAAACTAGACTATGCTTTTCCTTGACCACATATGTACCTTGCAACTACTTTTGATCCTAATGATTCACTGCCACCCATCTGCAAAAAAAGAAGGAAGTGTTGAGACTGCTGCCTGTAGCACAACCAGGAAGCTCTTCAGAGACAAACATTAATCAGTGTCATGATCATAGCAGTGCCTGCTAGGTCAGTCATTCACTGGTTGTTGTAATGCAGCATCATTCCTAAGATATAGATTGGTGCTAAACACAAACCTTGTGCCAAAAGAGATGCACAAGACAAGCCTAGTGACTACAAATCTATGTCCTTCCCAAATCATCTTGTGTAACCAACGAAATTCTTAATTTACAGACATGAAACTGACTTCATTGAGCTATATGAACAATCATACGTCATGGCATATTTTATTTATTGTATTTATTTATTAAAGTTAACATTGCAAGGAGCATGATAAGCATAATTAATCTAAAATGTAATCAATTAAAGGAGGCTAGAATGCATCCACAAAGTTCGAGATAGGGTGTGATGTACAGATGGATGTTCAGTGCCTCCTAAAGGAGTTTGCAGAGCAATTTACCTGAATAGATTAGGCATAGATTTAGAACTTGTTGCATTAGTATGGCCCTTCTGATGCTTATGGACTATATTTACAAGATCATCATAGGTTCATAGGTTAGTACTAAGCTAACTGCTCATGCGAGCCATTTTAAGCCTAGCCAATTATCCCTTGTGAGACTCAAACCCTGCACCTTGCGTTTGTAAGGCAAACGCCTTAACCATTAGGCCACCCTCCCGACACCCAGGACCTTCTGCATGTGAAGCAGACGTGATAACCACTACTGCAAGTCTCAAACCCACAACACTGCATACCATAGCCAAAGTGATTTACCACAAAGCCATGTCAGATCTAGTTTTACATATATTCCTTCAGTTATTAGGGAAAGGAGAGGTCCTGTTTACTATCAGCTGGAACTGCAGTTGCTCCACTGTATTCTGTCAGCCACATCCATCAGTTGAATCAGTTGTAACCAAAGAAATCATAATTCACTACAACCAGCTGATGGTAAACAGGACCTCTCCTTTCCCTAATAACTGAAGTAATATATGTAAAACTATAGTAACCAGTGTAGGTTGCAGTATGTTGCAAATGACTTGATAATTACAGGTCACTAAATGGTAGTTAAATGTGGTTGTAGTGAATTATGATTTCTTTGGTTACAACTGATTCAACATTTTCCAAAATACTTTTTTTGTTGTTTTGAGTGTATGTGATGTGGCTGACAGAATACAGTGGAGCAACTGCAGTTCCAGCTGATGGTAAACAGGACCTCTCCTTTCCTTAATAACTGAAGTAATATATGTAAAACTATAGTAACCAGTGTAGGTTGCAGTAAGTTGCAAATGACTTGATTTGTTCTTGCTTACATATCACAAAGTAACTCCGAGTTCCAGATTTTTTTTTATTACTTCATTAATTACTATGCCCATTTTCCAACAGATATGAACCCTCCTTAAATCTTTCAAGTACAAAGCTGCTCATGGGAGGCTTCACAATGCTACATTCTGACATTCCAAAGTGACTGTATATTGTTTTTCAGCACAGGATGATCCTGAAGGTGGTATCAGAGACGAGTATATTGCTGCACCTTATACACGAGTATATTACCTTAGCTCAATGCTCATGCTGTTAGAGAAACATCAGGCAATACTATATACGGCCTGTGCATTGCAGGCACTGCAATTGATATAGACTGCTTGCTGTTGCTCTTTCCTCTGTACTTTTTCTAACTGAGACAGTAACCTTAACATTATCGTTGTGTAAGGAGTTGTAGGAGGAGAGCATTGATAAACAAATAGCCAGTTTTACCATGACTATCCCTGTAAATATAATCATTATTCTGCTGTCTCAGGTGCTTAATTCAAAAGTGTTTTATTAGTATCCTTAAGTCTCTGTTGCTACAATGGTTCATTACAACATAGTACCCCGATGATTTTATTTTCTGGGGTCACTTATGGTCTCTCTGAGTTCCTACTAATCCACTTTAAGATCTATAGCAATCACATTTAAGAAGATAGAAAGCAGGGTATAAAGTCTTGCCAAACCTTTCCAACTCCATGAGTTATAAAAGTTTGTTTTTACTACAGAATGTTCAGATTGCTAGTTTAATAAATGCAGTAGTAAAATACTGCTAGTATATATTTACTAGTTAAGTAAGGGGAATGTTAATCTGAACACTGCTTTCTCTGAGAAAGAACCTCTGTAAAACCCCAGCTGCTTGTTCACTTCTGTCTCCTTATAAACTACTTGCAGCCCGTTACTTACTAATAATGGGCAGTGTTATGAATCCAGTTACCTTTTCCTGTTATTTCTAATAATGGGCAGTGTTATGAATCCAGTTACCTTTTCCTGTTATTTCTAGGAATGGGCAGTGTTATGAATCCAGTTACCTTTTCCTGTTATTTCTAGGAATGGGCAGTGTTATGAATCCAGTTACCTTTTCCTGTTATTTCTAATAATGGGCAGTGTTATGAATCCAGTTACCTTTTCCTGTTATTTCTAGTAATGGGCAGTGTTATGAATCCAGTTACCTTTTCCTGTTATTTCTAGTAATGGGCAGTGTTATGAATCCAGTTACCTTTTCCTGTTATTTCTAATAATGGGCAGTGTTATGAATCCAGTTACCTTTTCCTGTTATTTCTAATAATGGGCAGTGTTATGAATCCAGTTACCTTTTCCTGTTATTTCTAATAATGGGCAGTGTTATGAATCCAGTTACCTTTTCCTGTTATTTCTAATAATGGGCAGTGTTATGAATCCAGTTACCTTTTCCTGTTATTTCTAATAATGGGCAGTGTTATGAATCCAGTTACCTTTTCCTGTTATTTCTAATAATGGGCAGTGTTATGAATCCAGTTACCTTTTCCTGTTATTTCTAATAATGGGCAGTGTTATGAATCCAGTTACCTTTTCCTGTTATTTCTAATAATGGGCAGTGTTATGAATCCAGTTACCTTTTCCTGTTATTTCTAATAATGGGCAGTGTTATGAATCCAGTTACCTTTTCCTGTTATTTCTAATAATGGGCAGTGTTATGAATCCAGTTACCTTTTCCTGTTATTTCTAATAATGGGCAGTGTTATGAATCCAGTTACCTTTTCCTGTTATTTCTAATAATGGGCAGTGTTATGAATCCAGTTACCTTTTCCTGTTATTTCTAATAATGGGCAGTGTTATGAATCCAGTTACCTTTTCCTGTTATTTCTAATAATGGGCAGTGTTATGAATCCAGTTACCTTTTCCTGTTATTTCTAATAATGGGCAGTGTTATGAATCCAGTTACCTTTTCCTGTTATTTCTAATAATGGGCAGTGTTATGAATCCAGTTACCTTTTCCTGTTATTTCTAATAATGGGCAGTGTTATGAATCCAGTTACCTTTTCCTGTTATTTCTAATAATGGGCAGTGTTATGAATCCAGTTACCTTTTCCTGTTATTTCTAATAATGGGCAGTGTTATGAATCCAGTTACCTTTTCCTGTTATTTCTAATAATGGGCAGTGTTATGAATCCAGTTACCTTTTCCTGTTATTTCTAATAATGGGCAGTGTTATGAATCCAGTTACCTTTTCCTGTTATTTCTAGTAATGGGCAGTGTTATGAATCCAGTTACCTTTTCCTGTTATTTCTAGTAATGGGCAGTGTTATGAATCCAGTTACCTTTTCCTCTTATTTCTAGTAATGGGCAGTGTTATGAATCCAGTTACCTTTTCCTCTTATTTCTAGTAATGGGCAGTGTTATGAATCCAGTTACCTTTTCCTCTTATTTCTAGTAATGGGCAGTGTTATGAATCCAGTTACCTTTTCCTCTTATTTCTAGTAATGGGCAGTGTTATGAATCCAGTTACCTTTTCCTCTTATTTCTAGTAATGGGCAGTGTTATGAATCCAGTTACCTTTTCCTCTTATTTCTAATAATGGGCAGTGTTATGAATCCAGTTACCTTTTCCTCTTATTTCTAATAACGGGCAGTGTTATGAATCCAGTTACCTTTTCCTCTTATTTCTAATAACGGGCAGTGTTATGAATCCAGTTACCTTTTCCTGTTATTTCTAATAACGGGCAGTGTTATGAATCCAGTTACCTTTTCCTGTTATTTCTAATAACGGGCAGTGTTATGAATCCAGTTACCTTTTCCTGTTATTTCTAATAATGGGCAGTGTTATGAATCCAGTTACCTTTTCCTGTTATTTCTAATAATGGGCAGTGTTATGAATCCAGTTACCTTTTCCTGTTATTTCTAATAATGGGCAGTGTTATGAATCCAGTTACCTTTTCCTGTTATTTCTAATAATGGGCAGTGTTATGAATCCAGTTACCTTTTCCTGTTATTTCTAATAATGGGCAGTGTTATGAATCCAGTTACCTTTTCCTGTTATTTCTAATAATGGGCAGTGTTATGAATCCAGTTACCTTTTCCTGTTATTTCTAGTAATGGGCAGTGTTATGAATCCAGTTACCTTTTCCTCTTATTTCTAGTAATGGGCAGTGTTATGAATCCAGTTACCTTTTCCTCTTATTTCTAGTAATGGGCAGTGTTATGAATCCAGTTACCTTTTCCTCTTATTTCTAGTAATGGGCAGTGTTATGAATCCAGTTACCTTTTCCTCTTATTTCTAGTAATGGGCAGTGTTATGAATCCAGTTACCTTTTCCTCTTATTTCTAGTAATGGGCAGTGTTATGAATCCAGTTACCTTTTCCTCTTATTTCTAATAATGGGCAGTGTTATGAATCCAGTTACCTTTTCCTCTTATTTCTAATAACGGGCAGTGTTATGAATCCAGTTACCTTTTCCTGTTATTTCTAATAACGGGCAGTGTTATGAATCCAGTTACCTTTTCCTGTTATTTCTAATAACGGGCAGTGTTATGAATCCAGTTACCTTTTCCTGTTATTTCTAATAATGGGCAGTGTTATGAATCCAGTTACCTTTTCCTGTTATTTCTAGTAATGGGCAGTGTTATGAATCCAGTTACCTTTTCCTCTTATTTCTAGTAATGGGCAGTGTTATGAATCCAGTTACCTTTTCCTGTTATTTCTAGTAATGGGCAGTGTTATGAATCCAGTTACCTTTTCCTCTTATTTCTAGTAATGGGCAGTGTTATGAATCCAGTTACCTTTTCCTCTTATTTCTAGTAATGGGCAGTGTTATGAATCCAGTTACCTTTTCCTGTTATTTCTAGTAATGGGCAGTGTTATGAATCCAGTTACCTTTTCCTGTTATTTCTAGTAATGGGCAGTGTTATGAATCCAGTTACCTTTTCCTGTTATTTCTAGTAATGGGCAGTGTTATGAATCCAGTTACCTTTTCCTCTTATTTCTAGTAATGGGCAGTGTTATGAATCCAGTTACCTTTTCCTGTTATTTCTAGTAATGGGCAGTGTTATGAATCCAGTTACCTTTTCCTGTTATTTCTAGTAATGGGCAGTGTTATGAATCCAGTTACCTTTTCCTGTTATTTCTAGTAATGGGCAGTGTTATGAATCCAGTTACCTTTTCCTCTTATTTCTAGTAATGGGCAGTGTTATGAATCCAGTTACCTTTTCCTCTTATTTCTAGTAATGGGCAGTGTTATGAATCCAGTTACCTTTTCCTGTTATTTCTAGTAATGGGCAGTGTTATGAATCCAGTTACCTTTTCCTGTTATTTCTAGTAATGGGCAGTGTTATGAATCCAGTTACCTTTTCCTGTTATTTCTAGTAATGGGCAGTGTTATGAATCCAGTTACCTTTTCCTCTTATTTCTAGTAATGGGCAGTGTTATGAATCCAGTTACCTTTTCCTCTTATTTCTAGTAATGGGCAGTGTTATGAATCCAGTTACCTTTTCCTGTTATTTCTAGTAATGGGCAGTGTTATGAATCCAGTTACCTTTTCCTGTTATTTCTAGTAATGGGCAGTGTTATGAATCCAGTTACCTTTTCCTGTTATTTCTAGTAATGGGCAGTGTTATGAATCCAGTTACCTTTTCCTGTTATTTCTAGTAATGGGCAGTGTTATGAATCCAGTTACCTTTTCCTGTTATTTCTAGTAATGGGCAGTGTTATGAATCCAGTTACCTTTTCCTGTTATTTCTAGTAATGGGCAGTGTTATGAATCCAGTTACCTTTTCCTGTTATTTCTAGTAATGGGCAGTGTTATGAATCCAGTTACCTTTTCCTGTTATTTCTAGTAATGGGCAGTGTTATGAATCCAGTTACCTTTTCCTGTTATTTCTAGTAATGGGCAGTGTTATGAATCCAGTTACCTTTTCCTGTTATTTCTAGTAATGGGCAGTGTTATGAATCCAGTTACCTTTTCCTGTTATTTCTAGTAATGGGCAGTGTTATGAATCCAGTTACCTTTTCCTGTTATTTCTAGTAATGGGCAGTGTTATGAATCCAGTTACCTTTTCCTGTTATTTCTAGTAATGGGCAGTGTTATGAATCCAGTTACCTTTTCCTCTTATTTCTAGTAATGGGCAGTGTTATGAATCCAGTTACCTTTTCCTCTTATTTCTAGTAATGGGCAGTGTTATGAATCCAGTTACCTTTTCCTCTTATTTCTAGTAATGGGCAGTGTTATGAATCCAGTTACCTTTTCCTCTTATTTCTAGTAATGGGCAGTGTTATGAATCCAGTTACCTTTTCCTCTTATTTCTAGTAATGGGCAGTGTTATGAATCCAGTTACCTTTTCCTGTTATTTCTAGTAATGGGCAGTGTTATGAATCCAGTTACCTTTTCCTGTTATTTCTAATAATGGGCAGTGTTATGAATCCAGTTACCTTTTCCTGTTATTTCTAATAATGGGCAGTGTTATGAATCCAGTTACCTTTTCCTGTTATTTCTAATAATGGGCAGTGTTATGAATCCAGTTACCTTTTCCTGTTATTTCTAATAATGGGCAGTGTTATGAATCCAGTTACCTTTTCCTGTTATTTCTAGTAATGGGCAGTGTTATGAATCCAGTTACCTTTTCCTCTTATTTCTAGTAATGGGCAGTGTTATGAATCCAGTTACCTTTTCCTCTTATTTCTAGTAATGGGCAGTGTTATGAATCCAGTTACCTTTTCCTGTTATTTCTAATAATGGGCAGTGTTATGAATCCAGTTACCTTTTCCTGTTATTTCTAATAATGGGCAGTGTTATGAATCCAGTTACCTTTTCCTGTTATTTCTAATAATGGGCAGTGTTATGAATCCAGTTACCTTTTCCTGTTATTTCTAATAATGGGCAGTGTTATGAATCCAGTTACCTTTTCCTGTTATTTCTAATAATGGGCAGTGTTATGAATCCAGTTACCTTTTCCTGTTATTTCTAATAATGGGCAGTGTTATGAATCCAGTTACCTTTTCCTGTTATTTCTAGTAATGGGCAGTGTTATGAATCCAGTTACCTTTTCCTGTTATTTCTAATAATGGGCAGTGTTATGAATCCAGTTACCTTTTCCTGTTATTTCTAGTAATGGGCAGTGTTATGAATCCAGTTACCTTTTCCTGTTATTTCTAATAATGGGCAGTGTTATGAATCCAGTTACCTTTTCCTGTTATTTCTAGTAATGGGCAGTGTTATGAATCCAGTTACCTTTTCCTGTTATTTCTAATAATGGGCAGTGTTATGAATCCAGTTACCTTTTCCTGTTATTTCTAGTAATGGGCAGTGTTATGAATCCAGTTACCTTTTCCTGTTATTTCTAATAATGGGCAGTGTTATGAATCCAGTTACCTTTTCCTGTTATTTCTAGTAATGGGCAGTGTTATGAATCCAGTTACCTTTTCCTGTTATTTCTAATAATGGGCAGTGTTATGAATCCAGTTACCTTTTCCTGTTATTTCTAATAATGGGCAGTGTTATGAATCCAGTTACCTTTTCCTGTTATTTCTAGTAATGGGCAGTGTTATGAATCCAGTT
>NC_056736.1:706694347-706711234 GCF_019279795.1 Protopterus annectens
CTGATCTTCTATTTATTATATTTTACATCAGCTGTACTTCCAAACAATCCGATACAACTCAAACTAATTCTGCAGTCCTAAAGAAGTAATCCAAGAAAAAGATGTTGCTGGACATGTGTACAACTAATGCTTCATATAAAAAAAAAATACATACATGCATACAGATAAAATTACCTCTGCTTTTGTATTTGCTTCCACGTCTGAACTCCTCCTTCTGCAAGATGTACTTAACATGAGAACACAAATACCACAGCCTTATGACTGACAAAAACACACTTCATAAGCAAATAAAAATGACCAACAATAAACTTACTACCCATTTAATTAAGAAATAGTGGAGACCGTAGATACTAAACTCCAAAATAGAAAATACGATCTAGGCACACTGAGAATGGCTGGTAAATAAAATTTATTGTAGTACAATTCAAACCACAAGCGCTTTTCACCCTGCAAATGCTGGGCTTTATCAAGTGAATAAAAGTAATTGAAAGTCATTTGTTTAAATACCCCTTGCCTTTCAAGGCGCAAATGTTTTAAAGAACATGCCATCCCCTTTACTAAAACACTAATAAAGGCTGTTAAACCCATTTCATTATATGTGCAACATTTGTTGGAATCCATCATCTCGATTTCTAATGCAATGTTGCATTATATGAAACAATATACTAAACAGAATTAAAAACTAAACACCTATACTATTTGGTAACATGGGCATGAAACTGTGTTATTTGCTTTTTTAACTAAATATGGTTTAATTGATATATGGTCATTTAGACCTGGGTGATTAGTGGCATTCAATTTTATTTGCCAGTATGTTTCCTAGCAACGGATTTTTTTCCCCGAGATCCATCCTCCCCCAGCGGTGTCCATGACGGCGATACAAATTCCAAACACAAACCCTGCATGACTAGTTTCCATATGAAGGTGTCGATAAAGTGCATTCAGGTTTTTCTTTCTAGTGTTGCAGGTGTGTTCATATATACATTTGTTAAGTGTCCTCTCTGATTTTCCTACAGAGAAACTGGGGCAAACGTATATATGAACACACCTACAACACTAGAAAGAAAAACCTGAACAATGCACTTTATAGACATCTTCATATGGAAACTAGTCACACAGGGTTTGTGTTTGGAATTTTAGAACAAGTGTTCATGGACCCTAGGGGGGTTGTAGGGAAACATACTGGCAAATAAAATTGAATTTCACTAATCCTCAGAGTCTAAATGACCATATATCAATCAAACCATATTTAGTTAAAAAAGCAAAGAAATTATAGTTCTATGCCTATGTGTTACTGTAGTATAGGGGTTTAGTTTTTAATTCTATTTAGTATATTGTTTCATATAATACAACATTGCATTTTAATTGAGATGATGGATTTCAACAAATGTTGCACATACAATGAAATGGGTTTAACAGCAACGTAGTGTTTATTAAAGGGATGGTATGTGCAACTTAAAACATTGGCGCCTTTTTAAGCAAAGAAATATCAATAACCCGATACTTCTCATGGCCTGTATGTTTTTAAGCCCGAGCGCCATGAAATGGGGTACTAAGCAGATTGCGGGGTACTTCCCACACCAAGTGAGAGAGAGGAGTGTACAGCTGATTTGTAGTTCACCTTGACCATAAACACTCTGGAAATCATAACTAAATATGTAATTTATCATATTTGAATTTATGATTCAGTAATATTTAAACGATAAGTCACATTAGTTTTTCTCAAAAAAAAAAGCATTTTAAAAGTTCTTGCTAAGCAAGTGGTGGCAGCCAATGGTTCTGCATTCAGCCACCACTTGCCTCCTCCACCCCAACTAGCTTCTTTGATCTGTCCCAAGCCGTACAGGCTTCAGTAGTAGCAATTCCTTGGGATTTTACCTTTTCTTTGACTTTGTTGCTACTGGATCCTGCAATTGTTGGACAGAACATCTTCTGTGTGCAGGTTTTCGCGGGCTTGGATACATCTGTACAGCGGACAGAGAAATCTGATGGGAGTTGTAATGGAGTCCGTTTCCAGAGAGTAGAGGTGGCTGTACAAGTAGTGCTTAGCTCGCAGTATTTATTAGCGGCACGGTGGCGAGTCTGTGTTTCTCCAGTATTTGAGCCTTCGTCCTCCTCCCCATTGTTTCCAAGATGTATTGATGTGAAGTTTGAGGTATGTGCTCAGTAATTTCCTAATGGTGGCGTGTGACCAATGATATTGACGTGACAGCTGATGACGGCTGTGTGTGTGTGTGTGTGTGTGTGTGTGCGTGTGTGTGTTGCCTACGATCCTAGCTCTTAACTTCAAGCTCTCAAGTATTTGCTCCATTTTCATAATCATTTTAATTTTACTGGCAAACAACTGTAAAATCATGCCTGTAGTGGTTAATGGGCGATGTTCTGTGTCGTGCAGAAAGCAGCACCAATTAAAGTGCATGGAAGAGCCTTAAGATGACAAAAAAATACATTTGTATGGAGAGTTCGAATAAAAAGTTAAAAGCTTTTATGCAAAAACTGGCCAAAATAAATCACGAAATGCTCAGTGCAAAGCATCACGGTGTGACAATACCCGGGTAATTTCGAGTCCTAATACCTGAGTTATCGTGACTGTTTTCTAGCATTGAGCAATATCTAGCAATTTTCTAAAGCACTGGATTCTGCTGTGAATCTGACAATACAATTACCTTAAAGCAATGTACAGTCCGAGCCTGACTGGGCGAGAAGAGATCTTGGTACGCAGGGGCTCTTTACTCATCCTACAATAGACTCTTGGACTATCTAACACTCTCTCCTTCTTTCACTTCTTAGATAAATTCCTTGCAGTTTTGTCGTAAAAATGCCTTTGTTTTCCAGTTATTGTGCTGCAGAGTTCTAATGCACAATGACGACTACTTTCTGGAAAAAGTTGTTGGAAGAAATGCAAAGTTCTGATCCCAAGCTACCGCATGAGGAATTGTACTGTTGACAGTCTATTGGAGAAGTATTCGCTAAGGACAAAAGCAGGTCATTTCAATCTCCATAATAATACTCTGTGAGAATGTATTTTGACTGTATAGCTCTCCTGTCCTTTCCAACTGAGCCTTGACTTAGAATTGTGCATTTTATCAAATATCCCATGTCTGGAAAATATACACTTCACAACCATTACTAGCTGATTGTCTATTTCTCAATTCAACTTCTTCAGTATCATTGTTTACACATCAAAATATTAAGATTTTTGCATTAGGGCTTACAAGTGGTTTTGCACTCATTCCACTGTGATGATTTCCAATTCAGTTTGTTATAACCTGTCTTTTTATCAATTTAATACCTAGATGCGCAAGTAAGATCCCATTCTAATCCTTGATGACTTGCCTCAACTTGAAGGCTTGTCATAGCATTTCAAGTTGCTGCTCACAGCCCGCTAGCCTCAACATTGGATCTCTTTTACTGATCTGCTAATTAACACCAAAAGGATTCAAACTATCAGGCACTGTGATAAACTGTGTTCAGAAAACTGGGAAAAATGTAACAAGCTGTATCATTCATACTAATTGCATTAGAGGTTTTTTATTCCTGACATGTCTCCAACTGACCATCACATCCTGGTCTTGTGCTGCAAATGTGCATCCTGGTACTATCCCCTCAGGCTGGGACCACCTCAGCTGTCACATCTGATTGGAGTGGACTAGTGATCAGCAGCACATACACTGTCACTACATTTCTTTGGCCTATCCTTGTACCAGCATGGTGACATTATATGGTCAGTCTCTGTGTAATGACAGTGGCCTTTGAGGATGTGTGTCTGCTGTAAGCCTAGGGTGACTCCAAACCCTAGGCCATCATGCAAGCTGAGCCCGGCCATTGCTCAAGCCTTCCTCAAAAAGGTTTAAACATTCTCTACTTACAGTACCACAGTCCTTATGTCGAGATAGGAAGTTCTCTGGAAAATTTATGGTGTTTTCAGAATGAGCATCTATCCTCTCTGCTGCACATCTGTTATCCTGGTCACTGTCCGTCCTGGGTTGGTTGGCGAGCATCATTATGGACCAGGATAATCCCAAGTCTTCTTTAGTTATGTTAGGAACCACTGGGTGGTGAATTCCCAGATATGCTCAGAATTGGTCAAAATGACCAAAACCATACACGAACCACAGACATTGCCAGCATCTGGCTGACAGGTTCAGTGCAAGCCCCACTCCCTACCAAAGGAAAATATCTGTATCAGCAAGTGCTGCCCCTGACATCTCAGATGCTCGGTGGGCACTCAAAGCAAAATACAGCATGAATAGGACCAGGCTGATTGTCCCGGGCTGTATCTATGAACTCAAGAGCCTAGCCCAAACATAAAACTACTGTTCCCAATCTCAGCCTTACTACAGGATATGTACCCAAAGAGTGGCGATACAGCAACGATGAGTCCCTCTTCACAAGAGTGGTGCCTCAACGGATCACCACGACTATTGCCCTCCCAGATTTTAACTTGCTTGTACACCTGTTCTGGTGGTGAATTTTTCATTTAACCTTGCTAAAAAGGGACTACAGGGTGGAAAGAGCCTTATCGTATCGGAATCCCAAGGCGGGGATTTGCAGTCCATCTCTGACAGCGTCATGGTTTGTTGATCACTTCAGGTCTCATCCCAGGCAGACAGATGCTGGGTTGTAGAATGAATACCAGAAGCTTGGCATTTGTGAAGTCAATCATTTTTGTCCGTGCGCTGGTATCATTCTGGGTGATGACAGGATGCTGCAGAGGCTGAGTCGCCTGCCTGGGCTACAGATCGAACCAGCTCACTCCGTCTCTTTCATATATGGTCAGGGAGGTACATAATAAGGTCATTCATACCAACACATGGACAATGACAGAGTCGTGTTTGTACTTTTGTGGGTAACCTTAGTGCATGTGTTATGTGGTGGATCTAACACCTGACAGGCATCTGACAGTAACTTTCTCCTTGTTTACAGCCTGGTGAGTGGGTATCCGGTGTGCCTGACTATAGAGTCACCTATGACTAGAGTGTTGGGTATGTTGTATTGCCTTAATGACTTAGTTGAGTGGCACGGAGTTTGCCATGGGCTATGTGTCATTTGGGTTGTGTTGGATGAGTGGTGGTTGCTTTACGTTCTAACACAGAGTCCCTGTTGCCATTGGAATTTTTTATTTAGAGCCTCAACAGATATGGTGTGTGTTTTGTGTTTCTGTGTGTGTTTTGGTAATTGTGGGTTTGAGGACGTAACCAGTGAGTGTGGTGTGGTGCAAGTGTTTTACACCTTCTCCTCTTGACTGTCTATTCCAGTCTTGGGTGAAAGAGCTTTGCTTCAGTTTGGCTATATAAGTGCACTGCATCTCACAGGTTGTAGTGTTGGGTCAGGTAGGAAGAGGGGATTTGTCTTTGTGTGCATGAGAGCGGTGCCATTCTTTAAGATGCCCAGATTGTCAGGTAGACAGGAAGAAAAACACAGGAGCCCCAGTCCATAGACATGCCTGGATGGGCCTTCTTTAATAGAATACTAAAACTGTTTTTCCTCTAGACAAGTGAGGAAAGTTAAATTAGCATAATGATTTTGTAGCTTATTTAGTGCTTATAATAGGATTTCTGAACAAAGTGCTGAGAGATCAAAAGAAACAGATTTGAGTGCTGAAACTAGAAAACTGGTGTGATACCCCACTTTAGATGAGACTGATTTGTTCTTGGATCACCAGGTCAAGAGCTGATAAAGTCTGTCTGTGCTGATCCTCACACTACTCTCACTTTCGACTCTTCTTGGGGATGTGGTGTCAATGTAATGACAGTTATAAGGGCTGGATGACTTCCTGGGGGGTACTGTTGGGTATTTCTTATCATTTACTGCTAGTCCATGGTTCCAGATGCCAGTTATTTGTCTGTATTAGCCCTTTCACGGAGGCATTTTCTAGCAGTGGTTCATTTCAGGTGTGGATATATGTATCTCAGATTTGGCTTTTTATGAATTTTGTCCTCAGATATGTTTGTGCAGTTTGACCATTTATTGTAGAAGTCACTTTGGTGGAGAAATGTTTCATTTTGGTTCATGTATATACCAGGAACTGTTACTGAAGGTTGTTTGGAAATATTTCATTCTGGTGCTTGTACACCTTTACATAGAATGTTGATTTCTTTGCCTAGTTTATTTGGCCTGTGGAATTCTGTGTGAGTTTTGTTTATTATTTATTTTTTGTCTTTTTTTTTTTATCCTCTAGACAGGTAACCAGTGTTTCTCTGGATGCATTGTATTGCTTGCTGACGTGGAGTCCGACTTCTGTGAATGCTTCATGTTGGTGATTGCAGACACCTGAGCTATTGCTGAGGAAAGGGTAGTTCAGGGAAATGCTTCATGTGTTGATTGGCATAGCCATCCAACATTTTAGTGTCACAGAAAAGATGTTGCATGGTTGGCTAATCCACATCTAGCCATTTGTCTCATCCTGGGGCTGGCTGTGTTGTACTGAATCACTGTGGTAAAATGTCTTCTGTCAGAATTCTGAAGCTATCTAGACAAGTAACATGTCTTGGTGTTCAACAATCTTTAGAAAGCGTCTAAGCAGAGTGAGAAATCCCACTGTGCTGTTGTGATAGGAATATCTTGTGAGTCAGGTGACGGGCGGCAACCTGAATATTTTTTTTATAGTGTTGATTACTACAACAAATCTGTCATAAATATGAGTTATGACTTGGGGTGTGGAAATTTTGAAGAGATGATACATGTCCCTCGTCCATTTTATAATTTACTGATGACTGCACATACCTTCAACCATCAGAGGAAATTATATTTTGGTTATTGGACCTATATTGGTGCTTGTACATAGGAGGAAATTTTACTGAATGGTTGTTTAGGGAAAATCTTTCATTCTGAATTGCCTGTGCCTTATAATATTATATTGAAAGACTCACTTGGTGAATTCTTCATTTTGAGTGACTGTACATATTAAAGGAGAGTATTGTCGCGTTTACGTTTGCGGGCAGCATTTAGGTTTGAGGTGATTGTGCATTCCTCAACATTCTACTGGAAGGGGTTGCTTGGGTGGGGAAGTGTTCATGCTGGTGGTAGTACATACTAGGAAATGTTACTGAAGGCTTGTTGAGTGGTAAAGCAATTTTATTTAGATGCATGTATACCTGGAAAGCATACTAATGAGGATATTTGCTTGGGGAAATAATTAATTGTGTATCAGGGAAGTACATGGGTCTGAGCTGCTGATGTGACCACTGAGCAATAGTTTATGCCATTTTAGGTGCTTGTGCATACACAATGCAAACAACCTCTGGAGGGTTAATTAGTGGAAACATAAAATTAAGTCTAGAAAATTAAATATGGTTACATTTACTTAGAATACAGCACAGAAATATGGTAATTGTAGTGTAATATGCCAGCATATAAAACATCCACACACACCACTGACCTAATTAAATAATGTAAAATAAGCCAGACAAGAATCACTTCTGCTTGTATTATTCTATTTGTGATTAGTAGTTGCATGGTGAGATAAGTTATCGCTTGTTTGACAACTGCCAGCATGGAGCTACCATATTTTTACGTGCATTTTTCACCAGCTTTGTCAGTGGGTGTGGAATTCACGTGGGAGGAAGGGGAACTCAGTAATATGTGAAGTGTTATACTATTTTACTGAATTACTCAAATCCGGGTATTCTCCTTACACTGAGTAAATGAGTCTGTGTTACACTAACATCTGCACAGGTGTAACATAATGAATGCATAGTCAACAGGTTATAATGCAATAATTATCCACCTTTGTACTGAAACGCATGCATAACTTTTCCAGTACTGAAAGGAAGGTCCTATTATCCCATTAGCAATAAGTGCAGTTACAATACAGCAGTGAGTTATCCAATTTTTAGTAGAAGTCGTTATCACTTTGATGAATACCACAAGCCAGATTGTGTTTTCTCTATTTATAGCCAGTCATTTAGGCAAACCACCCCTCCATTTCTTCCATCAACTACCGCTATCCTCCAAAAAGGTACAGTTTGTACCTACCATAAATGTAGATGTTGAAGATCCACATTGCTGCAGTCCCTAACACTTGGGTAGTCAAAAACTGGTCCTCAGTGCGACCCCGAATATCAGAGTATAAGGCTAACATTTGCGCTGGTCAGGCGCATCTGACTGACATCAGAGCGTCCAGGGTACAAAAATGCGCATGACCGACATCACTCAACATCCTTCAGTCTTTTCTTGCCCCAGATGTCAGAAGACCCTAAAAGAAAGGTCAGGAAACCCATATGGACAGCAACTAAACAACCAACTGAACCAATAACACCAAAAAATATATGCTACAATATACACGTATGCAATACTGACCTCAGATGGTTGTAACCCAAAACCCACACAACACCTCAAACTACAGAGAGGAGGGAGGAGTGGGGTGGACTTCACAGCAATGATGTGGATCTTGAACATGCATTTTATAGGTAGGTACAAAACTGTACTATGTTCTTCATCTCCACATTGCTGCGAGTCTAACGCTTGGGTAGAATCCCAAAGCAGAGTGAGGGATGGCCCTGAAACTATAAGTGAAGCAGGAGCTGCCAAAATGCCCTGCAACACAGCAGTGGCCAAAACCAGCCCTGGATTTGGAAATTACAATGGAAGGTGGTAATGCCTAGAGAAAGGTATGCACTGAACTCTGAAGTAAACATAGGCTGCCTCAAAAAATATCCTTAGTTATACCCCTCAAAAAAAGCTGTTGAGTGGCAGTAGCCCCTAGTGGAATGAGGCTAATCCCAGCATGGAATCTCTTTTGCCACTTGATGGGAATAACAGAAAGCAATGCAAATCAATCCACTTGAAATAGTTTGTTTTGACACCACGGGCTTGCCTGAGAGCACAAAGCAAAAAAGAAACTGTAACTGCTGAGATTGTCTGAACCCTTTAGTTCTGTCAAATAATATCGCAGCTGCCACCTGTGTACATCTAAAAGTGTGCAAAATCTTTTCCCCTTAATTTGGGGATTTGCATAAAAAGTAGGCAAATGAATAGTTTGGGTTTAAAAGCCACACTGAGAAACCACTTTAGGCATAAAGGAAGGGATTAATGCGTAAAAGATACCCTATCATATGGAAAATTAAGAAAGGCTCAACTGCCATAAGGGCCTGCAATTCAGAAACCCTTCTTGCAAGAATGTGGCCAACAAAAAGCAGTCTTCCATGACAAATATTTCAACTCAGCGGTAGCTGCAGAAACTCAAGGTTGGTAGAGTGAGTTTCTCCAACACAAAATTGAGATCCCAAGCAGGAGTAGGAGCCATTGGAGTAGGGTCTTGTTATTCTTGCCCTCTAAAATTTGCCAGACAAAGGGATGAGGAAAACAATGGTGGGTCCTACAGTGGTAGTGAGGCTTGAAATTGCTGCAGCATGAATCTTAATAGAAGAGAAGGACAAACCTTTGTCTAACAACTCAGTAAGATATTGAAGAAGCCACATAAAATCAGGCTCAGAAACATCAAATCCTTAGCTGCACTCCAAAACAAAATCTCTTCCATTTATCTGCGTGCACTTTCCTTGTACTAGGCCTTCTAGCTTCAAAAATCACATTCAAAACTTGTTGTGGAAGTTGGGAGACCCTCTATGGTTTTAAAACAAGAATATGCCAGGCTGTTAGGTGAAAAGGAGTGAAGTTTGACGGCTGTGAGCAAATGAGCCTGTCCTCCTGGGACAGACAGATGTGGAATCAAGAGGCCACAACAAGGCCATAGGGCTTCCATACTAGACTTCTCAGTAATGGGTACCAGTGCTGTATGAGGCCAATCTGGAGCTATCAAAAATCATCCCTTAGCTTGTCCTGTCTGGCCTTCAAAGTACTACCTTTGGGAGGAGAGGCAGAGGTGGAAAGGCATACACATGAAAGATTTTTTCAACTGAAAGAAAGAGCATCCACTTATCCCAAGCTGTGGGGATGGAAACCTGCTTTGTGCCAAAACTTTGGCAGTTGGTGGAACTTTAGTGGAGAGAAGCGAACAGATCTATGTCTGGAGTTCTCAGGACACTGTCAATTTCTAAATACATGAAGATCCAGTTTCCCTTTCGTGTTAGGATCCATGATTTGTCTGCTTAACACATCTACTAAAAGGAGTTCTGTGCTCCCGGCAGGAAACCTTGCACTGAAGACTTAGTTGTAAACTGAGGCAGTCTCCCACAAAATCATTGCTTGCCTACCATATAGAGGATAAGAATGTGATTCCCCTTACTTGTTGATGCTTGCCACATGACAGTTGTGTTGTCTGTTCTACAAATCAACTTACCTGCCTGGAAGAAGTGAAATCCTTGCTTGAAGACTATAAAATACCAAACTGGACTGCTAACATCTCCTTCAAGTTGATATGTAGATGCTGTGAAAGTCCTGACAGGCCACTTGTGCTTGTATCCACTTTCCCGTTTAGATGAGCTCCCCAAGCTTTGTCCTCAAGAGCATCTGTCGTTAAATTTGACTCGCCTCTGGCGGGTCACAGACAGATCCCTTGTTTCCCAGGTGAGCATTCCTAGAGCCCACCACAAAATTCCTTTCTGAATGCAAGGATTATTATTGGAATGACAGTGTCCAGATCCTGGCAGTGCTATTGTCCATGCAATTTTGAGATACCGTTACAGCTTCCTCATATGCAGTTTGGCATTGGGAAGCTTCACCAAAGCTCACAAGATGCCACCATGAACCCTAAGGCTTGAGGACAATGTCCTTGCAGTCAGCCCGGACTGTTCAGAGATAGATGATGGAAGTAAAGGAAAAGATTCTTTTTTGTTTGTCCGGGGTTAGAAAAGGCCATCCTGGGATGCTGTATTCAGTCTTACACCCAGAAAGCTTTTATGTCTTGAGAGGGTGCCTAGAGCTGGACTTTTATTTCATTCACAGAATACCCACCCAGGCATCTTAGCACTGCTATCACATATTCCAAATAATGAAGGGCAGAAGGGACTCGTCCCTTCTATTGAGCCAGAATCAGGCAATGCGTCCAAATAAGGATAGATTTGTATTCCTTTCAGCCTTCTGAAGAAAGCTATCACTGGAGCCAGAACTTTGCATTAAATACTCTAGAGCGCGGTAAGAATAAGCCAAGGAGCAATGCAGAGAAACGGATGAGTGAAAAGTCCCAGTCAGCGCCATGAATACTTCCTGCAACAACCTGATAGGAACATGAGGTAAGCCTCAACCAGGATCAAGTTACTCTCCAGTGATCAGCACTTGCTTGCTTGGGGTAAAAGCTGTTGTAACGCGATCAACATTTTTAGAACTTGGGAATGTCCAGATAAGTGTTGAGGATAGATCTCGTCCAAAGTGTAATTCTCCCACGATGTTCCCCTTTTTTGTTTGAATTTTTTTAAGGAACAGCGAGAATAAAATCTGTTGCCCCTTTCTGGCGCAAGACTAGGAACCGTATATGGCCCTATTTGGAGTAACAGAAATTTGCTTATGAGCCTCCTATTCTTTGTTGAGGAGGAATGTCTGGCATGCCTTTACGAAAGGAGGACAAGTATGGAAATAAAACCTGTATACGTGATGCTTATAGTAGTATCCAATACCCATCTCAATAACTGGTAATAAACTCAAATTTTCTTTGAAAAGTGTAACCTTCCTCCCAAAAGGTGCTGCCAGGCGAGAAGGGGTTCCACTGGCAGCTGAAAAGGTAGGTCATTGGGTCTGTTTACGAAAGACTGACCCTGCCCCTCCACCGAAGAGGGCTGTGCAGGAGAACTCACCTTGCCATTTTTAAGCATAATGCTCTTGGGCACAGAACCTGAAGAACTAGGTGGCCTTACTAGAAGCTAAAGCTAGATCTGCCTCTGGAGAAGCCTTGGAAGCAGAAAGAGAGAGGGCCTAGACCCCTTAGGAAGGGAGGGAGTGCAGTTATCTGAGAAGCCCCTACAGCTGGCCTGCCTCCTGGGAGGCCCGCCATCCTGTAAAATCGAAGATTTCTCACCTGGGACTCAGAGAGGGGCTATCCCGTCCAGGAACCACCGGTTCCGCTGGCGCCTCTAAAGAACCCGGGTGTCGGTTCGGACGACTCCTCTAACCCTGAGTTTAACTGCTGCCTTGTCCTTGCGCTTCTTTGAGGAAGCCCGCGGCGTGAGGAGCATCGGCGGCGGCATATTACTCAAATGCACGCGCTTCCAAAAGACCAACCTGGCACAATCCAGCCTTACGCTTTATAGATGCGTTTATTGAACTGCTGGCGACAGCCCAACAACGTCGCTAGCGTCATTATAGGTCCCAAACAAGGTAGCATACACAAATTACTGAAGCCAATCCCCTATACGGTATCCTGTTTCCACAAGAAATACAGTTATTCACTTTTCCTGACATCCGGTAAAACCACTGAGGCAAGAAAAAGCCAAAATTTTCCCCAACAGTGCTTAACCAACTCTGACTTAGGTCTGAAACTCTAATTCGAAAAATTTCCAGAGCATGAGCGGCTGCAATGACGGCGCCTGTCTGCTTCTGCATCGGACCATGCGGCAAAAGACTGAAGGATATGGCGTGGCGGTCGTATGCGCATTTGTACCTAGGCGTTCTGATGTCAGTCCCAGATGCGCCTATGACCGGGCGTCGTACAGCCTTATACTCCTGATATTGAGGGCCGGACCCGGAAGGACAAAGCGGACTACCCAGAAAGTAATTTAGGGACTGCAGCAAGTAATGAGATGAAGACCATCCTCTGATGTTTTACATATATATATATATATCTGTGCGCATAATGGCAATATGTCGATATATATGTATGTACATAATGTACTTGCACATCTACACATACACATGAATATCAGTATGGTAATTGGGAAGGTTTCCTCTTCAGAGATTTATGCCAACCTATATGCTCTTGTGTGTAGGTGGGTGCATCACGGGGGGTATACCCAGCCATCCATGGATCTTGTGATTGATCTGGATTGCAGTTGGGAACTTGGAGACTCTTCAGTTCAGCCCCATTGTGCTGCTGTCCTAAGAGTAGAAATGACCTCAGGACTGCCACTGTGATGCAGTGTTTCCCCTGAAAAAGGACACATGCAAAAGACAAAGCCTGGGGCAGAAATTAGTCTTTTCACATGTTGTCTTGGTTGAGCTCTCCACTTAGTTTCCCTCTCTTCAGGTGTAGTAAATGTATGTAGGTCAGGGTGGACCCTTTACATTAGCTCCCCCTTTGAGTCCGCCTTATGACCATTGCCGAAGGACACATCTACATGGAAAAGGTAGAGGTAAGGCAGAGTGCTGGCACTGCATGCAATCAAGGAGTCATTGCTGCTACCAGCAGTCTGGTGGAGTAACCCAGCACAGGTATGGGACACTTCAGGCATGGCACTGGAAGTCCGTGCCTGTCCTAAAGCATATTAAAGTGGGTTGCAGTCCTTACTCTGTTTTTTATCTTTACATATTGCCTTTCTGTGCCCCACTTGTCGAGTCAAATTCGTTGTGTAATTTTGTGTTTTCAGGTGGTAGGTATGTACCTCATGGCGACATCACCATATATACCTTATGAAAGAATAATGCCCCTGTGGATAGGGTGAAGATTTGGATGGTCTAGCAGGTAATGCCATTATGATATACATATATATGTACTTTTCAATAGATCTGTCAAACATCAGTAGTAAACTGTTTGCATTTTCTTTGCTGTACAGGTTTGTCCACATTCTGACACTGTCATCACTCAACCACTGGGAAGGCTGCGGTTTCAAATCAGAGCAATTATTGAACACCTGCAATGCATGGTGGCCACTATAGTCATTTGTGTGATGGTGGATCTACAATCTGTCCTGACAACATCACCACAAAAGATGTTCACCTGTTCAAAAAGGGATAGGCGTTCACCTAACTGAGGAAGGCATTGCCTTGTTATTGACTGACATCCACAATGGTGTGAGGAGAGGAAGCAATGCAGGATTGAAATATGCAAAAGCTTAATGAGAAGAGAATGGAAAAGCACACCCATGACCAAGTAGGGACCAGTATGGTAAGTACAACTCTATTGTAGAAATGTGTTGTGTAAAATATATTTTTATGAGTTTGGCAAATAACTGTGGTAAGAAGCTGGTGAAGATGCTGAGAAAAGAACTGTTTCAGGAGAGTGCTAGCATGTACAATCGAATATGTATTGTGTATGTGTATATGTATATAATATTGATAGTTCAACATATAAAAAAATTGGGCCCCTGTATATTGTTGTACACACATGTGCAGATATCTATGTCTGTTTTCGGACTTAGGTTATGGAAATTATGATTTTTTTTTTTTCATATTTTGGTAAATAACTTTGCAAGGGAGCATCTGAATGTGTTAAGTAATACCTGATTTTGAAAACAGTATTGATAGTTCTAACATGTGGGGAAAAGAATGGTGCCTGTATATTTGTACTCATATGCAGATATCAAAGTTTGTTTTGGACATGGGTTATAAGAAAATTATGATTTTTTTCATATTTTTGGTAAATTAACTTCCACAAGGGAGCATCTGAATATGCTAAGTAATACCTCATTTTGAAGACAGTACTGATAGTTCTAACATGGTAAAGAGAATGGTGCCTTTATATTTGTACTCCTGTGCAGATATCAAAGTTTGTTTAGGGACTGACGTTATGGAAAATGATTTTTTTCATATTTTTGGTAAATAACTTTGCAAGGGAGCATCTGAATGTGTTAAGTAATACCTTATTTTGAAAACAGTATTGATAGTTCTAACATGGGAAAAGAATGGTGCCTGTATGTTGTACTCATATGCAGATATCAAAGTTTGTTTCGGACATGGGTTATGAAAATTATGAATTTTTTTTTTCATATTTTGGTAAATTAACTTTATAAGGGAGCATCTGAATGTGCTAAGTAATACCTCATTTTGAAGACAGCATTGATGGTTCTAACATGGGAAAAGAAAAGTGCCCGTCTGTTGTATTTATGTGCAGATATCAAAGTTTGTTTCAGACTTAGGTTATGGAAATTATTTTTTTTTTCATACTTTGGTAGATAACTTTGCAAGGGAGCATCTGAATGTGCTTAAAGTGAAAATACATCATTTGAGAGACAGTATTGCTGGTTCCAACATGGTAAAAGAATTGTGCCTGTATGTTGGACACATGTGCAGATATCAAAGTTTGTTTGAGACTTATGGTTATGGAAATTGATTTTTTTCATATTTTGGTAAATAACTTTGCAAGGGAGCATCTGAATGTGCTAAGTAATACCTCATTTTGAAAATATTATTTATAGTTCTAACATGGTAAAAGAATTGTGCCAGTATGTTTTTGACACATATTGCAGATATCAAAGTTTGTCTGAGACTTATGGTTATGGAAATTATTATTTTTTTCATATTTTGGTAAAAAACTTTGCAAGGGAGCATCTGAACGTGCCAAGTAATATCTCATTTTGAAGACAGTATTGCTGGTTCTAACATGGTAAAATAATTGTGCCTGTATGTTTGACACATGTGCAGATATCAAAGTTTGTTTGGACTTATGTTTATGTTGAAAATTATGATTTTTTCATATTTTGGTAAATAACTTGGCAAGGGAGCATCTGAATGTGCTAAGTAATACCTCATTTTGAAAAGATTATTTATAGTTCTAACATGGTAAAGAATGGTACCTGTATGTTGTACTTTCGTAGGCAGATATCAAAGTTTGTTTCCGACTTAGGTTATGGAAATTATGATTTTTCATATTTTGGTAAATAACTTTGCAAGGGAGCACCATTGTGTGAAGTAATGCATCATTTGCAGAAGATAGTGTTACTCCTTACATCATGTGATGGTAAAAGAACTGTGTCTAGGCACTGTACACACAGTACAGATATCACAGTTTGTTTTAGTCTTGTACACAAATATGAAAATTATACATTTACCAATACTTCTCATTATTAATGCTTACATAATATCTTTCATGAGGGAGCATGGTGATCCACTTTTTACAAATGATCGTCATTTTGAAGCTGATATTCAGATGCACAACTTCTACACTGATATGTAAGGCTCTGTCTGTTACAGGTGATGAGATATTATGCTTTGTTTATTTATCGAATTATGAGAAATAATACTAATCATATTTCTGTGAATATCTCATGAAAGGAGTAATCACATAAGTTATGGATTAAAGTATCATTTTAAAGCTGACATTCATACTAACAAATTAAATTCAAATTGTATGGGTCTGCATGGTACATAGACCAGATATTGTGCTTTGCTTTTCCAAAAAATTAAATAGAATTGCTGGCAATATCAGCATTCTTCTTGCCAAATATTTCCTGTTATGACTGTTGATAGTGGCCACTATCAACATATTTACACTGTTGGAAAGGTCAGTGTCTGCTGAACAACTTTCGCGTTTACATTTTTAGTGTAGCTCTTATAGTTAAAGAGTTATGAGCATTTGTTTTCTGTATAGTATTACAAATGGATTTTCTGAAAAAGAGCTCAGGCTGCTCTGTTGTTCCTATGGTGGAATTCAGCAGGCAGCTTTTCCTGAGCTGCTCTGGAGTGAATGAGTTAAACAAAAGAATTCCAGTTACTTTTATTCATTTGATAAAGCCCAGCATTTGCAAGGTGAAAGCGCTTGTGGTTTGAATTTTACTACAATAAATTTTATTTACCAGCCATTCTCAGTGCGCCTAGATAGTATTTTCTATTTTGAAACTTACTACCTATGACAACAGGGCCAAAAGCAGTACCTTTACCACTGCTGCAAAGACTAGAAAGAATGCAGTGGTTCTCATGCTGAACGAGACCATCTGTGGCTAACAGGTTTGCCAGTGATCTAGAATGTAAAGTTCAACAGACTGGTCTTCAATGCTTCATCCTATGCAACCACCAAACAAATAAAGTCACACAGTGCTAAGAAAGGAGCTCAGGAGAGTACAAGGGATTCTATTAAGTGTACATGCTTGACACGAGGTGAAGGAGTTTTACAAGGCTGAATGT
>NC_056736.1:706711734-706746734 GCF_019279795.1 Protopterus annectens
AGCTTAAACCAAAAACAGCACACCCTGGAAGCACTTCTATCACTGGAGGATGTAGATGTCTGTGCAGTCGCAGAAACCTGGTTCAAAACCTCAAAGAGTGCCCTGGCCTTGCAAGTCTGCAATGTCTTCCACACCTTTAGACCACAAAATGAATGTGTGAGAACCAATGGAGGCAGTGTTTCCATCTGTATTATAGATAAATTCACCTCTTGACTAGTTAGACTGCACAACTTCATAAAGTTGCTCCAGGTTCAGATTACTGTGGCTAAGATCACAATCAAGTCATAGCTAGTTATAGACCCCTCCATGGATCCTGATGAGCATAAGGCCTACTTGACCAAACTGGAGTCAATCCAAATATTGCCAAACACTCTGGTCATGGGGGATTTCAATTATTCCACCATCAACTGGGAAACCTACTCTAGCCCTAACTCACTAGCACAAAAGTTCCTTGACTTTGTTAACTCAAATGATCTGGAACAAATCGTTCAACCCCCCACAAGAAGAACAAACATACTAGATCATGACAAGCAGATGCACCACTGCAACTGACGGACCTTCATTAGTTAAATCTAACCACAAATTAGTCACCTTCAAACTGGCACTAACACCAGAACTCACAAAGGCGAAGTCAGACTAAAAAAAACTTCACCAAAGCAAAGTGTACCCTTCTAGGGGAAGGTATAAATGCATTGCAAGCCCTACCCCCAGCTGAAACTGGTAACTACACCAAAGTGTACACTAAAGCCCTGTACAATCAATTGTATAAGTGTATAGACTTGGCTGCTCCAGACAAAATCAAACTCAGAGCCCCAAGTGAAAAAAAAAAGATGCCCTGGTGGACATCTAGTATCAACAAACTTTACAACAAACACAAAAAGTGTATTGTCTAAGAAAACTAAGGTGAGGCCCCAACAGTGGAAAAGCCCCCTCCTCAGCTTCAACAGGCAAATAAGACAACATGTCAAAACCTCTAAGGGCAACTTTGAGAAAAACTTAGCAATCGCAGCCAAGGATAATCATAAGGTCTTTTAGAGCTACATACATAGCCTAAAAGGTAGAACCCAAGCATGTGCAGAACTAGTGACTAATGGTATCACACAAACTGAGCCCATAGAGATAGCAAACCTGCTAGCAGACAGATTTGGTGAAAATTTAATTCCCTTATCCCCCAAACTTATCACAAACCTTGCCCCCAACTCCCCCCATCTTACATATCTGAAGATATCTGTAGGTCATTAAAGCCTTATGTAAGGCAAAAAACACAGCTTCTCTGGGACCATATGGCATCCCAGGCTATCTTCTAAACAAACTAAACCATGAACTAGAATCACCATTAAGTGCCCTTTTCAATCACAGCCTAACCACTGGGTTTGTTCCTGCAGAATGGAGAACAGCGACAGTTACTCCCTCCACAAAAGTGGCTTAGCAACAGACCCAGGGATTTATAGATCCATGAGTCTGACCAGCCTCATATGTAAAGCCATGGAATGTATCATCATCATGGACCTCATAAATAAAGATACAGGTGACCTCCAAACCCTGGATCTGACCCAATTCTGCTTTATCAAGGTCAGATCCTGCCCATTAAGCCTGGTGGATTTCTTTGAAAATTTGACCAGGGCCATTGACGAGGGCATATCTGTGCACACAGCATACTTTGACTTGGCAAAGGCCTTTGATGCAATCTCACACTCAGGCATTACCGATAAACTTAGCAAACTGAATGTAAACCTCATTGTTGTAAGATGGGTTACCAACTAGCTCACCAACCAGTCACACACTATCAAAGTGGGTGACTCCAACAAACACAAGTTGCAGGGTTTGAGTCTCACAAGGTACTAACCTATGAACCTATGAACCAGCAGACCTGTTACCAGTGGAGTACCACAGGGTCATTGCTAGGCCCCCTACTGTTTGGCATATACTTCTCAGAAGTTCAGGCCAAAACTAAGGCGCTATGGCTAACCAAGTCTGAGGACAACTGCAAACTGAGTGCAATTATTGAATTCCCAAATGATGTCAGTATAAATCAGGAAGGTTTTACGGTCTCAGACTGAATGCAAGGAAATGCATCAGCATTCCCTTTGGTAAAAACATTGTCCTTTCACACTATCCAATTAACAATAATGCCCTATATACCTATGAAGTGGTAAGACGTCACAAGTAGACTGTGACCTATACTTTAACCACCATGTGTCTACTGTAGTAAGGAAGTCTGTTTACATAGCACACATGATTAGCAAAGGCATCGCATCTAGAACAAAGGAGGTTATAACCCTCTACACTCATCACTAATCAGGCCCATAACTTAGTATAATGCCCCCTTTCAGCATGTATCGTACAAAGCACCTACAGCAATTGGACAAACCTCAGATGTTTCTAACTAAGAAGATCTAAGGACTCCAGCACATGCCTTACACAGACTAACTAAAGTCCCTGTCACTATTCTCAGTATCATATAGACTTCTTGGGGGAGACTTATGCCTGGCTTACACAGCAATCTCTGACTCAAACTTAATGAATTTGCTGCAAATCCGTAAATCAAACTTGACTAGAGCTACCCATTCCAGGGACCACCTAAATATGGGCTCTGACTTGAATTGGATGTGCTGGAGGGACACATTTGTCTCCCAGTGACAGCTGCATCTTTGGAATAGGTTGCTAATTCATGTGAAGCAGAGCACCTCTATGACACTGTTCAAAAGAAACCTGGATGAGTGGATGGGACACCATAAAGTCTTACTGGGGATAATCCTGAACATGGTCAGTCATTACTAACTACAATCCTGAGTATTGACTAGAGTATCTATGGTATTACATTGGGATGAAATGGCTCAGCTTGAAATGACCTCTGAGTCGATAGCCAATTAACCTCCTGTGATCCTATGGTCCTGTGAAGTACTCTAACATCTGATTGCTGAAATGTTAAATTTCTTAGTTTTGAAAAAATATCTAGGATTTTATTTCTGTCAGAAATAAATGGAAATTTGACAATAATTGCTCAGTTAATGCCTGCTCGGGTTGAGGATAGTTTATGTGTTATATCAATGTTAATCAACTGTAAAGTTTAGTTATGTGGTTTTCTCAGTTAGTAATTCAATATGTGTTATAGATATCAAGGAGGATTGTTTAGAGGCTATGGACTTTAGAATTCTGATAAACCTCAAATTAAATCTCCTTGAGTAGGATTCTAGGGCCAAAGACTTTTTGTGTAATGAACACAGTAATGAGTACAGTTTGGCCTTAAGTTTGTTGTACTCTTGTTTAAATCTCACTTAAGTTCAAAGAGGTCTGATTCTAAAGAAATTTGCTTCTCTACACACTTAGCTACCTAGGGATGATGGTGAGGTATTTTGCTCTTATGTTCAGTTATTTCTTTAGCAATCTGTCTTAATAAGTTTAATGCTACAGACAGACCATCTGTTTTTGAGAATAATGTAAGTACCCAGAATGATAGTTCACCTTTTCCATCCAAATCCAAATTTCCCTTTAAAGTCTTCCCTCTGAAAAATTAAAAAAAAAAACCCACCTGGAGAGCATTCTATATCGGGAATAGTACTAAGGGAAGGCTGGTAATATTACCTGAACTTACTTGTTCTGTAGCTGTCCCTTCTCCCATTGCGTTCTTATACCAATGTGGAGAATCTTTTGCCCTACTTGGCTCATTAGTGATCCTGTTAAATAAGGTATAATCCACTGTCAGTAAATCTCCATTAGATTATTAACTGCTACCATGGAGACTGAACAGGTTTTGCATTATTTATTTATTGACATTTGGTGACCAGAAAAGCCCGACTGGGTCAGGAACCCATTTTCAGCGGAGGTCCGGGAAGAAAAGCTCCACACAAATGCAGGCATTATTAGATTTTACAGTTGTGTGTACACTTTACATACAATTAAAGACATAATACAATTTAACATGTGAATATATAACAATTTACAGTCAAAAACGCAATTTACGATTCTAGACATAAGTATACATTACTAGAAGGGCAGATTAAGTCATCATGAGTATAATAAGCTGCAGTTTTGTTTTGTAGGATTTAGGGAGTAGAAAGTTTAAGTGAGGGTAGTAAGACAGCAGGAGTAAGAGAGTTAAGGATAATAGTAAATGTACGGATACAGAAAGAAGTGATGAAAGGATTAAGATGGTAAGAACAAGCAGATGTTCTTCATTCCACATTGCTGCAGTCCTAACCATTGGGTAGTCCGCTGTCCAGTCGGCCCGAATACCAAAGTATATGGCTGACGTCGGTCACGGCGCATTAGACTGACGTCAGGACGTCAGGGTAGCGCATGACCGGCGTCATATCCTCAGTCTTTTGCCGCATGGTCCGATGCAGAAGCAGTTTTGCGAGTGCAGGTTGGCGTTCTGAAAACTTTCCGAAGTCGGAGTTTCAGACCGAATCAAAGTTGGCTAAGTACCCGTTGGGAACATTTTGTTTTCTTGCCTCAGTATTTAACCGGATGTCAGAAAAAAGTGAATAACTGTATTTCTTGTGGGAAGCAGATACCTCATAGAGATTACCATACTTTGTGTATACCTTGTTTTAGGGCCTGAGCACGACGTTGTTGGTTGCCGCTCTTGTGCTAGATTTAACAAACGCACTATTAAGAGAAGGTTAGACTGTGCCAGGTTAGTGTTTGGGAAGCGTTGTGATTATAAAATGCTCCGGCGTCGCCAAAACAGCAAAGCCTAGGGTTGATGAACCGCAGTCCCGGACGTCGGTTCTTTAGAAGGCTCAGTGGAGCCTGAGGTTTCCAGGAGTTTCTTTGGGGTCTCAGGCAGAGACTTTACTGTTACAGGATGTGCCCTCTCAGGAGGTACGCCAGCCTGAGGGGCCCTCTCAGGTAACTGTTCTACCCTCTCTTCTCAAGGTAGTTAGAGCCTCTCCTACTGTTTCAAACTTCTTTGAGGCCAAGTTTAGCTTCAATGGGGGCTTCTCCTAGCACTTCAGGTTCTGTGCCTAAGAAACATATGCTTAAAATGGCAGAAGATTTAATTACTATGATTAGAGGCTCTATGCTCCCTGCTGATAAGAGGCCTAGGGTGGAACCTGAGTTTGAGAGTTTTGAACAGTGTTCAGAGGCTTCTGAGTCTTCTGCGGAAGACTTGCAGGAGTTTCCTTATTCTGATTCTGATGTGGATGATTCCACTCAGCTTCTCCTCCTGAGGATTTCTCATTTTCAGAGACTCTGCATTCCATGAGGGAGCACTTTAAATGGGAAGGCCAAGATTACTCTGATTCCAGGAAAAGGCTTAGGGAATTCTTATTTTACCCCAGCATAGGCCCTTAGCTATACCTCCTGTGTTGAATGTGGTGGAAGATGTTTTTGCAGAGGCTTCCCTGAACCCTGATTCTTTGCCTCCTGCCCTGTTAAACCTGATAGGTACTATAGTGCCAGAAGCTCATAAGTATCTGTTTAAGAGTCCTAGGGCAGACCGGAAACTATTTCTCAGGGGCCTAAAGGTGTTAAGGCCTCTGTTGTTAAAAATCCTGTTCCCAATGATAAAGAGGCAAGGGCTTTGGATAGGTGGGGAAAGAAAGTGTATACTTCTTCCACTTTAGCCATGAGAGCGTTGAATTGTCAGTTTCACATGCTAAAATATCAAAATTATCTCCTTTCACAATTGAAATCTAAGGTGGATGCTTTGGCGGAAGGTATAGAGTGTAAAGAGTTGCTGGATTTAGTTCATGTGTCTGAACAAGTGGGTAAGCATTCTTTGCAATGTGGTTTTGATGCTGTGCAGGCCTCCTCGAGGGTGGCTGCCACTAGTTCTGTTCTTCGTGGCATGCCTGGTTGAGGGATCAGAATTTAGCAGAGCATGTTAAGACTAGGATTTTGGATGCTCCCTACAGTCTGATGTGTTATTTGGTTCGCCTGTGGAAGCAGTTTTAAAGAAAATGGAGGACAAAGCTAAGTCTATGCAAACTGTTAAAGATTTTATGCAGGTGCAGCCACCGAAGTTTAGTAGAAATTGGCCTACTAAGGGATGGACATATCCTGCATATGATTCTCAGTCTAGGGGTAGGCCGTGGTAGGGGCAGAGCTCAAGCTTCTTTTAGGCCTAGCACAGGGGGTTCACCTGCTCAGACCTCTGGTGAGGGCAGGGGTCAGTCCTTGTAAACAGACCCAATGACCTGCCTTTTCAGCTGCCAGTACATTCTCGTGGCAGCTCCTTTGGGAGGAAGACTGTCTCTTTTCAAAGGAAATTGGGATTTAATCACTCAAGACAGATGGGTGTTGGATATCATTCACCACGGTTACAGGTTTTATTTCCATACATTGCCCCTTTCAAAGGCATGCCAGACGTTCCACCTCCACAAAGGAAAGAGGCTCACAAGCAAATTTCTCTGTTACTCCAAATAGGGGCCATTCAGCCAGTCCCTGTACCAGAAAGGGCCTAGGATTTTATTCCGCCTGTTCCTAGTACCAAAGAAGGGGAACACATGGAGACCAATTTTGGCTTTATCTATCCTCAACACTTATCTGGACATTCCCAAGTTCAAGATGTTGACGCTACAACAGCTTTTACCTCTGCTGGGCAAAGATCATTGGATGGTAACTTTAGATCTCAAGGAAGCTTACCTTCATGTGCCTATAAGACTAAGTTGCAGGAAGTATCTGCGTTTTCGAGCTGGAAATTCTCATTATCAGTTCTCTGCATTGCCTTGGCTTATCTACTGCACCCAGAGTATTCACAAAGGTTCTGGCTCCAGTGATAGCTTACTTCAGGCTAAAAGGAATTCAAATCTATCCTTACTTGGACGACTGCCTGATTCTGGCTCAAGAAAAGGAAGACCTTCTACAGCATCTGGAATATGTCATAGCAGTGCTAAGATGCCTAGGGTATTCTGTGAACGAAATAAAGTCCAGTCTAGTACCCTCTCAAGACATGTGCTTTCTGGGTGTGAGACTGAATACAGCAGCCCAGATGGCCTTTTAACCCCGGACAAAAAAAGAATCTTTCCAGTTACTTCCATCAACTATCTCTTCAGTCCGGGCTGACTGCAAGGACAGTCCTTCAAGCCTTAGGGTTCATGGCATCTTGTATTCTGGTGCTTCCCAATGCCAAACTGCATATGAGGAAGCTGCAATGGTATCTCAAAAATGTGTGGACACAGCACTGCCAGGATTTGGACACTGTCATTCAAATAATACCTTGCATTCAAAAAGAATTTTTGTGGTGGGCTCAGGAATGTCACCTAAACAAGGGACTCTCTGTGACCCGGCCAGAGGCGAGTCAGATTTTAACGACAGATGCCTCGGACATTGCTTGGGAGCTCATCTAAATGGAAAGTGGATACAAGACAAGTGGCCTGCCAGACTACAGCATCTACATATCAACATGAAGGAGATGTTAGCAGTCCAGTTTGCATTAATGGCTTTCAAGGAGTTACTTCTTCCTGGGCAGGTGTTGATTCTAACAGACAACACAACTGTCATGTGGTACATCAACAAACAAGGGGAACACATTCTTATCCTCTATGCAGGCAAGCAATGATTTTATGGGAGACTGCTCAGCTTGCAACTAACTCTTCAGGCAAGGTTTCTGCGGAGCACAGAACTCCTTAGCAGATGTGTTAAGCAGGCAAATCATGGATCCCCAGTGGAAATTGGATCTTCATGTATTTCAGAAATTGACAGTGTCATGGGAACTCCAGACATAGATCTGTTCGCTTCTCCACTAAACCACCAGCTGCCAAAGTTTTGCACAAAGGGGTTTCATACAGCTTGGAAAGTGGATGCTCTTTCTTTCAGTTGGAAAATCTTCATGTGTATGCCTTTCCACCTCTGCCTCTTCTCCCAAAGGTGCTCCTAAAGGTCAGACAAGACAAGCCAAGGATGATTTTAATAGCTCCAGATTGGCCTCGGCAACACTGGTACCCACTACTAAGGAGTCTGGTAAGGAAGCCTCCATGGCCTTTACCTTTGATTCCACACCTGTTATCTCAGAAGAACGGTCACCTACTCAATGTCAAGCTTCACTCTCTTCATCTAACAGCCTGGCATATTCTGTTTTGAAACACAGCAGGTCTCAACTTCCTCAACAGGTTTTAAATGTGATTATGGAAGCCAGAAGACCTAGTACAAGGAAAGTGTGTAGAGAAAAATGGAAGAGATTTTTATTTTGGAGTGCAGCAAAGAATTTGGAGATTTCTGAGCCTAATTTGAGTGTGGCTCTTCAATATCTTACTGAGTTATTGGACAAAGTTTGTCCTTCTCTTCCATTAAGATTCATGCTGCAGCAATTTCAGCTCACTATGATTGTGACCCTCCATTGTTTTCGCATCCTTTGTTCAAGCAGTTTCTTAGAGGAGCAAAGAATATAAGACCCCAATGAGAGCTCCTACTCCTGCTTGGGATCTCAATTTTGTGTTGGAAAAACTTACTCTACAACCTTTTGAGCCTGGCTTCTGCTGAATTGAAATACTTGTCATGGAAGACTGCTTTTTGTTGGCTATTACTTCTGCAAGAAGGGTTTCTGAGTTGCAGGCCCTTATGGCAGTAGAGCCCTTTTTGATTTTCCATAAGGATAGGGTATCATTACGTACTAATCCTTCCTTTATGCCTAAGGTGGTTTCTAGTGTGGCTTTAAACCAAACTATTCATTTGCCTACCTTCTATGCAGATCCCCAAAATAAGGGAGAAAAGATTTTGCACACTTTGGATGTACATAGGCAGTCACGTTATTATTTAAGCAGGACTAAGGATTTCAGGCAGTCTCAGCAGTTGTTTGTTTCTTTTGCTTTGGGTTCTCAGGGCAAGCCTGTGTCTAAGCAAACTATTTCTAAGTGGATTGGGTTTTGCATTTCATTTTGTTATTCCCATCATGGCAAGGAGATTCCAGCTGGGATTAGGCCTCATTCCACTAGGGCTACTGCCACTTCTACAGCATTTCTAAGGGGGGTGGCAACTAAGGATATTTTGGAGGCAGCTACTTGGAGTTCAGTACATACTTTCTCTAAGCATTACCACCTTCCTCTCTACTCTAAATCTAGGGCTGGTTTTGCCACAGCTATTTTGCAAGGCATGTTGACAGCTCCTGCTTGATTTTGCCAGCCTCCCTTACCTCTGCTTTGGGATTCTACCCAATGGTTAGGACTGCAGCAATGTGGAATGAAGAACATAGTACAGTTTTGTACCTACCATAAATGTAGATGTTCGAGGATCCACATTGCTGCAGTCCACCCTCCCTCCTTCCCCTCTGTGTTTAGGGGTGGTGGTGTGGGTTAGGCTATATTCTTGTAAATTTGTATATATTGTATATATGTTTGGTGCAGGGCTTTTTGGTGTTTTTGGTTTAGGCCTTGTCTTTTTAGGGTCTTCTGACATCTGGGGCAAGAAAAGACTGAGGATATGACGTCGGTCATGCGCATTAGTACCCTGACGTCCTGACGTCAGTCTAATGCGCCGTGACCGACGTCAGCCATATACTTTGGTATTCGGGCCGACTGGACAGCGGACTACCCAATGGTTAGGACTGCAGCAATGTGGATCCTCGAACATCTACATTTATGGTAGGTACAAAACTGTACTTTATTGCATGGAATATAGGAGTATAATATAGTAAGATTCAATGAGGACAGCAGGATGTTTTGAAGTGGATTAAGAAAGCTGGAAAGATGAAGAAGATAGCAGGTACTTGGTGATAAGATAGTGAAGAGACTAGGAGATGAAAGGTAGAGGAGAGGCAGCAGGGGAGAGAGTAGAGCAATCAGAATGAATTGTCTTAGTCTTTAGTTAAGGAGAAAGGACAGATATGAATGCTAAGAAAGTGATCTTTAGTGAAAGTTTGAAGGTCTTAAAGGAATCAAAGGCACTGATATTTGTAGGTAGGGTATTCCATAGTTTTCAATGGTAAAGGGGTAGAGGCTATGACCAGCTCTTTTATTAAGTTTATATAGCAATGAAGAATTTGTGTGGTAATGAAGAATTTTACCTTGAAGAAAGATCCCATGTAGTAGCTTGTTGTGTCTGGTGATACAAAGAAGAGAGGGATCTCTCTGGGTCTGATTCCAGGCAGGAAGAAGTTGATGTATTTCTTACAAGCATCTTTTTTTAAGGTTTACACTCTTTTTGGATATTTTTTTCATGAAGAAAAACATCAGGCATAAACACCCTCCACTGTTAACTTTCCAAATCTGATCAATTTCTCAAAGTAAGACTGATATTGTTTTTACTGGACATTAACTATCAAAGCAGCAGAGGTGCTATAGCGGTGTCCAGTAACTGCCATTAGTGTGGACAGAATTATTCGTGAACATCAGCACATCATCTCCTATAGATTAATAACCAATTCTATGATTTCAGTTCGAGCCGCTATCTGAGTGGTCTTTGGTCATCTAGGAACATTTCTCAGAAGCCTTAAGGTTAACCTGTTCTCACTAATTAGCTGCATGCAAAGTATATCATCTGCATTCTCTGATTCCCTGCCCTTTTATTTCTTAACACCCAATAAACTAGTATTAAACTCTTCCCTCCATATAACAGTCAAGTTAATTTCTAACCAAGGAGATAGTGTATACCAAAACTGCAGGCTCAGTTTAGGACTGTTGCAGCATAAACATTAATTAATATTTAAAGACAAGACTGATACTCAAAATCCACTACCAGTGCTCCACTTCTTAATGATTTCTTATTTTCTAAGACTTTTTCTAAACAAGAGGTAAGCGTGCCTAAAAAAATACCTGGAGTAAAGGGCCATACAACCAACCTCCTAAAAATAAATGGAATGTTCCTCTTCTACCAAAGGAAAAAAGCTGTAACAAAATTACAGTGTTAAAGTTATAACACAAACCAATATGAACATGACAATTTTTCAACCATTCCAAAATACTCATTTGCTAACGTAAGATAACATACTATCAAAATTAACCATTTAAAATGTAATGTTTTTGATTGACGACAACCCCTGTACTTCATTTTGTACTTGGAAAGCCAAAAACAAATGACAGCTACTTGCTCATCCCACAAAGTTTTGAAACATTACCATTTACTTCAGAATCAATCCCTAAAACTGGGAACATGTTACTAGTAGCTATTGCCTCCCCAGGATGATTCCTGTTCACTCAAGACTGAAAAGAGTCTCACTGTGAGCCCCCCCCCCAAAAGAAATTCTGTAATTGAGAACAAACTGTTTACACAATATTAACATCTTTATCTTTAAATTATTTTGACACTCAATCCAAAAATGATCTAACTAAACATGCCTTGTAGATTTTTTCCATAGTTATCTCTATTATGGTCTGTGTAGCTCACATAAAATTAGGTCAGTCTTTCCTGAAGCAATCCATTTCCTTATACAAAAAGCACTTTTTAGGCTTGCCAGCATATCACAACACACAATAAATTGTTATTAACAAAAAGTGGTTATCTATAGGTTCCATTGCTCCCTTTCAACAAACATTAGTATTAACCCTTTCCCTTTGGAGTTGGGAGGGTGGCCTAATGGTCAAGGTGTTTGCCTTATAAACACAAGGTGCAAGGTTCGAGTCTCACAAGGGATAATTAGCTAGGCTTAAAATAACTTGCAAGGCTAGTTATCCTAGTACTACTGTATGAACCTAACCTCTAGTCCAAAGTCCCATTCTGTCCTTTATAGGATAAGGCACCTGATGGTACTTTAGACATTGCTGTCTTTCTTCCAGAAACACATTACCAGCCCAAATTTGAACTCTCCAGCTATGATATAAGTGTAAATTACAGACCATAAACTGGACTAAGGAGTGTTTTTACTTCCTTCTCAGTATTAGAGATAAGTCTATGATGCCAACTCATTTTCTAAACAAAAATCACACATGGTTTCCATAGAGGAGAGCTCTATAGTCCTCCTAACAGGGATAGTGATTCTCAAGAGTGCAATGGCGTATGTAAGTAATGTGAGTCCAAAGGACTTATCTATCTATGGGTGCTCCCTGGCTACTAACAAAAATATAAGAGGCCTGAACTCTTCCAAACTGTTAGCTGAAACATATTCCTGATGAACCTCTTGCACAAATATTATTGAATATCCACAATGCTTGAAACCTTTTGCTGCCAAAAAATGCTTTTAAATACCTGAAGATCACTCAGAAGATGCTTCTACATACCTTACTACTTAGGATTGGATCACCTGTCAGATTTATGTCCTCAGAGAAATCTAGACCTTCCTTTATTTAATTGTCCTTCTCAATGTGTTGCATAACATCTGCCAATAATTGTTTACTTTTTTTCTGAAAAGGCAGAAGCACCAAGTAATTCCAGAAATTACTGTATGAATAAATCACCCTGTAAAAAGAGATATTACTTCCACAAATCCAACAAAATATCTTCACTGCCTACATCCTCACCATTTCCCACCATCATGACATCTCTCAGTGGGTATCATGGCTGGGGAAAAAGAATTTTCCTAGCGTCCTGCCTAAATTTTCCTAGTCAGTATGAATACCATCTCAGGTTTACCCAAAAAAAGTCCTATGCCTAACATGACTAATTGGGTAAAAAATAAACAAACTATTTAAGATGTCTTTTTTCCTGTGATAGTGTTAAAATTGTATAATATGTAGAGGGCATAATAATATTTAGGTCTAGGGTTACAGTGAATGATATATACAGATACAGTGTGGATATTTCAAACACACACAGTTGATGTTACTTCTAACCTTTGGTCAAGCTTTACTCAAATTCAGAAATGCCTGGAGGACTTCAAGTCTTCTTTTCAACAAAACTAGGCCCAGAGCCACAGGAAGGGTGGGGCTGATGGGACTGCTGCCTCAGGCACCTGGTTGTAAAGGGTGCCAGTGGTGAAGAAATTTATGTTTTCTAATTTTTATTATAATTTTTTTTACCTTTCATACACCCTTGAGTATTCATGAGGCCAGAAATCGTTGCCCTTATACTACCCTGGTTTGTAACCTAGCAAATATGTCTCTCTCTCACTCTGACACAGAGGGATATAAAAAGACTGAGAGAGAGTTGCCAGGTTATGTGGTAAATTGGTGAAAAGGTGGCTGCCTGTATCATCAACACAAACATCGGTAGGTTATACATATCTTGTTTCACTAGAAGAGGTACTATGGCAACAATTCAATTAATGTTCTCTGCACAGCCAGTCTTACTAGTTGTGAGGTACAATTGTGGTTGGAGCTAAGATGGGGTAAAGAGGGCACAAAACTGGTATAGTGCCCCGTCATCTAACTCTCATGCTCTTGCTCTGACTAGAACTAAACATATGGTGTTTGCTTCTAGAAACCTAGCATCTGCAAGTAACTCAAGTTTTAAAATAGTATCTTGGGATAATGCATCTTGAAAGGTGGTAAATTACTTTAAAATTGACAATACAACACAGTCCAAAGCAGGGCAAGACCAAAGCATGATCCAGGCTGGCTCAATAAATGTTAAAATAAACAGTCACTCGTCATTGTAAAACATAAAAAAGCTTTATTACCCAGGTAAGCGCTTTCGCAAAATTGCTTCCTCAGACCAATACCAGTTGTTACAACTATCTTGTTTAAATACAACAACCTATACAATCATAATAAAACAATTATCCAGTCAACATAATTAGTCATGAGACATAGTGCACTTTGACAAATTTCTTGAAGTTATCACTGACCATGATTGACCATGATTTGAAATTTAATATGCCGGCTCAAACTGTTACCCTAAGACAAATTAAAAGCTTGAACTTCCATATGGACAAAAGCATTTAATGACCGATTTACAACTGCAAGGTCAGACATACTACTAGTTTCCTTTATGCTTGTAGCATCCTCACAAAGCTGTACTGATTGCATTTCTCTGACCTTGAACAAAGCTATAAATGAGTGACTAAATATATTTCTAGCCACCCCAAGGACACATCACTTAGTGATGGTTTGAACTCAGGCATTATATACCTTTGACCCATCTGAGATTTGCACAGTTAATACAATACTGTTCAAATAAATGTCCATGTATTAATTTAATGGTACAGACCCCCACATAATCAGTGAGCAAACTCACTCCTCCTTACACAGATATCATTTTCAAACAATGAACAGAGAGACTTTACCTTCTCAAACCTATCATCACAGGAACAGACTCTGTTTCTCTCTCTCTCTCTCTAACTTCAAAATACCATATTAAAGTTCCCTTTTAACAAGGTATTCTATAACCATATCTATGTTAACTGGAATTGTACCTCTGGTACTGGCATTATACAAACTAAACTAATTCATTATCACGCCCACTTCTTCTTGTCTCCCTCAGGCAAATATCACTATCTTGCATTTGGGTTGACTACCTCCTAAAGCTGCCGTGTAAACTCTCCACTTCTTTTGTAAATATATGCTAAACTATGTCCTGCATTATATGAAATTGCATTAACTTTCTACCTAAAACAGTAATAAAGCATGTTTATCGATCATCTGCGTATCTCACTGATTCTGCGTCATGGAAATGAACAGTAAATATCACTCCTAATTCATTAGGAAAGCTTATTCACCTTGTATGAGATTTTCATAAATGGGCCCTAGTTTTGAAATTGTGTCCTTGTCAACATTTTTTCTCAGGCATCTGCTGTAATTACGTTCTGCTTAATTGGAAATTCCTGGTTTAACAAAGTTAAATAAATAAGTGGAAAAAAGTAGAAAAAAATGAAATAAATCAGAATACAGAATCGTCTAGCAAATGGTGCCCGATTCTTCAAGCAACACAATGTATTATGAGTTACCATAGCAAACAGTTTTTCATTCCATTCCAAGCCCTGTTTCATTTGCATAATTGCCTGAACTAATTGGAGTTTTAAGTAAGGATTCTATAATAACTTTGGAGCACATATCCACACAAGTGATGAAAGGGAGTGACCATCACAAAATGTATACGACTTCGTAAATTTTTTAAAAATGTTTTATTGTTTGAGACTGCTCAACAACAAAGAGATTTTGCTGGTTTCAAATAACATCTCTAGTTTTGCAGGACCAGAAAATGAGGTGAGGGAAGAATACAGTGGTCAACACTTGTTCTGCCTTACTTGAAGGATGGTGACAGCATTACCTTTTCCCTAGAAAAAGTTGAGGGTACAGTACCTGTGGAGATCAGCTGTCATAAACTGTTTGTGCTGCCCGAATGGTGCTTATAGTTACTGTATTTGTGTTGGAGTATATTTACTAAAGACAGAGCTACCTTGGTACATTGCTCATGAGGACCAATTAGGAAACTATAAATAATAAATTTTAACCTAACCAGCTGCCTCTGGTCACAGGCAGGATACACTGTCCCAATACAGAGGCCAGAGTAAGAAAACCTGAGTGGAGCACAGGTATACAACCATGGCACAGTTGTTAGGAGACAATGTAGTAAGCTGTTATCTGGTGTCCAGGTAACAGGTGTGCAAAAATATATTGCTCCAAAGTATGTTTTTATTTTCTAAAATTACATCTCTGTTTATCACTCTTTCTCCTTCTGACCTATTGTCATTTTTTCAAGACTAAATGTATCTTCATACCCTTGACTGTGTTAGCATCTGCATTGCCATGACTATGTCTCTTTCTAGAATTTAATCTACCCTACATATCCATAAGTAAATGTTATATATACCAGTGAGTAGCCACAAGACTAAAATAACTTTTTAAATCATTACTTTTACCAGTGTATTATTCATAATTACTCAGTGTGTTAAAAGGCTTCCTTTTTTCACCTTTTACTTAACCGTGCAACTGCCTGTATTCATTTTGTCCTCAAATGTATTATGATACATCTCTGCTCATCACAGTCTATTACATATTTCTCTTAATGTTTCTAATGTTTTGAGGGCTTTACCTGCTTTCCCTGAAAATGGGCCTGGCCCAACAGGGTATACCTGACTAACATAAACAAATAAACAAACAAATAAATAAATGAATCATGTGCTGTCTTACCCAATATTGGTCAGTGCTCCAGGAAACCTTACTTCTTTCTCCAACTGCTTTGTCAGCAAATGTGACTTCCTATAACATCTGTGTATTATCATGCATACAACTCATGTAATAAGTGCCCTTGTCTCACACTCTCTTTCCTACTTTATTGCTAAGGACATCTTTGCACTGAAAGCAGGCTTCCAAATCTGGCAAGGTTTTTCTGTCCTCACAATAAGTCATTTAATCTTTGTGAACAGCTTGCTCACTTGCACATTTAAAGACTCTTGCATTTAGAAAGTGGCATGCATTTTGCAGTTTCTCTACAATGCCATCTTGAGACATTTGACATGGAATGCTTTGGTGAGTCAATCATTTCAACATTTCTGCATCAGAATGACACTTGTTCAAGTGATGTGCCATCAGTAAAACTGTTATAAAGATAACTATCACAATTTACTCATGTATATTTGGATATGGGTACGTGTGCATGTCTGCATTTTTGTTCGTGTATGTGTGTGCATGTGTGTGTGTGTGTGTGTGTGTGTGTGTGTGTGTGTGTGTGTGTGTGTGTGTGTATGAATATGTGCATGTGCGTATATATGCATGTACAAAACATAAACCTTTTTTGTTTTTTGTTTTATACAGTGTGGCGTTAATCTTTAGGCTTGTGTTATGCATCATTTTAGCTACCATAATAACTGATAGACACTATATATGATTTTGTAATCCCCATATTAGTCCTCAGTTCTGAAATAAGCATGATGCTGTCATAACAAAGAATTATTTGTTTTATATAATCCCTGCCTAACAGGAATGAACATTTATTTTAAAATAAAAGGAATTATATGGATTCCTATCAGTAAATCTTTACTAATAAATCAGTATTTGTAATTAAATCCAAAGTTGTATAAAGAGTACAAAGATGACATCAAAGCTAGACAATATCCTATGTGCTCATGTTTTTTCCTGCTATATGCTAATGCACAAAGAGATGGAACTCTTTTTCTTGTTTCTTTTCCTCCTCTGAAGTATATGCATTTATGCATTTGTGCATGCATGGGGGAATAAAGGCACGCAGCAAAAAATCATACAGATCACACTTTAAGCAGGCTCCAAGCATTTCTAAAAATAAACCCAGTCTGTCATTGTTCTACAGCAGATTGAAGCTATAACTTCCTGACTGTTAAGTTTATGTAAAATCTGAAAGAAAAGTAGCAACAGCTGAAGTGGCTAATGATTGCTGTTCCCTTAGTGATTCCTGAGCTGGTGGATTCTGTTTCTTTACTAATATACCCACGTCCGGACAGGTGAAGGCTTATGACTGATATTCACACCACACAACTGTCTGGCAATGCAGCAAGCATTTCCAACAATATAACTGCCCAGACACTGACATGCCACATTCATTCTGAAAGTGGACCTATGTGGCAGAAAGACAGGGTTGTTTGAAATTACCATTTTAATGTCTTCATATATGCCTCTGTTTGCTGTGAAAAGGTACATATTAAATGCTATGATTTAGAAAGTCCATATTTGGTTGCTATCTATGGTGAGTTTACCATTGGTCAAGGTGTCTTGAAAGACCAGTTTCACAAATATGATTAGGGCCTTTTATTAAGTATTTATTTATTTGCTTTTTGTTTTTGATTACCAGGAAAGTCTCAGCAAAGCCTCTTTTCAACAGATGTTTGGGAGGAAAAACTCTACATGCATACATTTGCATGAGCTAACAATTAAGTCAGAATTATACAACTTTACAGGTGATCACAATACTATACACTGTATAATATTTGCAGTATGTTAAGTTGGCACATATATAGAACATTGCATATACTAGATATAGCCTAAGGTTACATACTTCAGTAAAATATTTAGCTTAATTTTGCAGTGTTTGTATGAACTGCCACTGTACATTTAGTACACATACAGCAAACGAGACAAATGCATATTTTATCCTGTTACAAGGGCAGGCTGTTTTATTGACTAGAATTATGTGGTATCCCTTCAATGAGATTTTAAATTCTAGATAAGATGAGGTATTTCTGATATCCGTTGGGTTCACGTTCCACAGTACTATATTTTTCACTAAGTACTAGGTGTTGGTTTAGTAGGCAAAGTTCCTTTATTGAAAAAAGATGAGAAGTCCCATTCTGGAATAAGTAATTATACATTTTCGTGTAGATGTGCCACTCATTTTAAGCATGGGTAGAGGCATTTGAAGAACAGGAAAATACTCAATATTCTTAAATGGTTTGTACTGAAAGATATTTCACATTAAGAAATTATTAAAATAAACAGACGAGGAAAAAAAAAGAAAGAATAGTAAAGACATCAGGTGCTTCTTGGGGGTTCACTGAAAAAAAAGGACCATTGAAAACTGTTCTCATTGTAACGTATTTTGGTGAGTCCTGTTATGAGATAACCACAACATTTACTGCCATCAACAGACTTTACAATAAGGTGAAGAAATTGCTGTGTAAGAGTAAGAGAGAGCGAGCCCTAAACTGGAAACATTCCCTCCTCAGCTTAAACAAGCAAATAAGACTTCTTGTCAAGTCCTCCAAAGCATACTACAAATCCTAATTAGCTTCCTCAACTAAGAACAACCATAACGTGTTCTTTAGTTACATCCATAACCTAAAAGGAAAGGCACAGATCTGTGATGAACTGGTAGTTAATGATACCACATATACTGAGCATGTCGACATAACTAACTTGTTGGCTGACAGGTTCTGTGAAAACATCACTCCCCTGTCCCCAGCACACGTATCCCATGACATGCTTATCACCTATCCCCTACCTTGTATCTCTAAAGAGCAGGTTGTAAATGGCTTCTCTAAGGCTAAAAACACAACATCTATGGGACCTGATAACATCCCATGCTGCGTCCTACATGGGCTCCAACAAGAATTAGCAACACCATTGGGTACTCTTTTCAGTCATAGTCTAAGCATCAGCTTCTTCCCAGCTGAATGAAAAATGGTGACTGTTATTCCCTTACACAAAGGTTTTGCTTCCACTGTCCCTGGGAACTATAGACCTATTAGCTTGACTAGCCTTATATGCAAGGCCATGGAGAGAATCATGATGGACCTCATCAACAAAGATATAGGCAATCTCCAAACTCATCCAGCTAGGTATCAACTCTTATATCGTTAGATGGGTCACTAACTGGCTCACTGATAGAACACATATAGTCAAAATAGGGGAATAGACCTCCAACAGCAAACCTGTAATCAGTAGTGTTCCACAAGGATCAGTTCTGGGACCTCTACTGTTTTAAATCTATTTCTTTAAAGTACAAGCAGAACTAACAAAACTGACAAAGTTTGCTGATGACTGCAAAGTAGGAGTGGTCATAGAATCTTCAAATGATGTCAACATTCTACAAGAGGGTCTTACACAAACAAATGATTGGTGCCAAGTCATGGCCTTAAACTCAATGCAAAAAAATGTGTTATCATCCCTTTCAGTAAGAGCAATATTCCTGCTAACTACCACATCAATAGCAACACCCTAAGTACACACTCAGTGGTGTGAGATCTGGGCACACAGGTTGACAGCAACCTTATCTTTGATTGCCATGTCTCCAGAGTGGTAAGAAGGGCATTCTACATTGCTTGTCTCATAAGTAAGGGAACTGCCTCCAGAAAAAAAGAAGTTATAACCTCCCTGTACTCTTCTCTCATCAGGCCATTAATTGAGCACAATGCCGCTTTTGTTATGTACCTTTCCAAGTACCTACAGCAATTGGAGAGACCACAAAGGTCCCTCACAGGGAACATTCAAGGTTTTCTGCATCTGTCGTATGTGGATCAGCTGAAATCACTGTCTCTTTATTCTGTTTCATACATAAGTAGAGACATTCTCTGCCTTGCATATAAGCAATCTCTGAGCCTGCTTTACTGGAAATGCTGCACATCCGCAAGTCAAATGGTACATGGGTTACTCGCTCTAAAGACCTTAATCTGGCATGTGACATTAATAGAACCTGCTGGAGGGACAGATTTGTCTCCTAGAAGTTACCACACCTTTGGAACAGACTCCCACTCCCATAACGGTAACTGACAATAAAAAAGGGAAGGAAGAATTGACCAAGAACACTAAAATATGGGAGAGGGGAAGGAGGAAGGCCCTATATAAAACTTAATTAACACACAACAAGAAAAAGTCTAAAGAAATCTGAAGACCATTTAAGAGATCTGACATATGTTAAGTTGGGGTATTATGGATAAAGGAAGGAGCCTGAGAGTTCTGGGATCCGATGATCTGTTAGAAGTGGAAGAGTCAGATCTAAGTCTCAGATGTGAACCCATCAGTTGAGGAATGACTGAAAATGACAATATCAGATGTGTAGTTCTCCCATGTCTGGTGAGGGCAGCCCTACAACTGCAGAGGATGTGCCAGTCCCTTGATCCTTACTGACTTTCTGAGGAGGTACCTCACAGTGACCAACAGGAAAAGATGGGTGATGTGAGGATGACGTTTTAGGCACAGCAGACACCCACCAGTAGATAAGGCAGTGATGAAGCCAGCAGGACATCCAAGGACTCCCTAAAATGTTCTTCTTTTTCTGGATAGTGGAAGCAAGAACCATGAAGACTGAATATTGCTTATTGTTTCATGTTAGAGCTGGAATGGAGATCTCACAGGCAGGAAGCAGAGCCTGAGTGAGTCAATAAATCTTCTGACAGGAAAATTAGGGCTCTGAGGTAAAATGTTCAGTGACAATCACCAAAAGCACCAAATTCTTCCCCCTCTACACACACCCACCCACACACAAAGAGACTCACTCTACACAAACAGGTAGATTATGTTAATAAGAATAGATTTTTAAAGAGTTTTGTCACTCAAGCATTATATAAGCAAAAATTCCCTCAGCAACCTGACAGTTCCACAAAAAAAGCATTTTCTAGCATAACATAATGAAATTCAAAGGAAAATGGTTTTCACAGAAAAATTATGTAGTGGAAGGTTTTCCGTAAAGGGGAATCAATGTATCTGTCCATCCCTAAAAGGATCACTAGCTGTTAGTGAGATCGAGAAAATTTTACCTCAAAACTTGTAGTTTCTAGTCAGAAGGTTTATTGACTAACTCAGGTTTCATTACCCACTTGTGAGATCTCTTTCCCAGCTTGAACAGGAAGTTAATTTGTACAGGAAAGGGAAGCAGAAAAAAAAGTTGGTCAGACTGCAAACTTGACATGTTATGTTTAAGTGAAAACCCTTGGATGTAGCATATCTTGATACAAAGCACAATGTTACACATGAATCACAAAACCCTCATATTATCAATGCCACAGGCTAGTGAAACAAATCAATGAAAAAACACAATATTGCCATTTATAGTACATTTAATTTATGATTTTATTGATTCAAAAATTCTGATTAAATAAAAATCATGAAAAACAGATTTCTGTTTCTAATTGCTGCCATTTCATAGTGTTCTGTATTTTTAAATATAAATTATTTTTAATAACAGCAGCAAAGTTTATAGAAACATTTCTTAACAGCAACACGGAAGCTTTTCAAATGAAAACGTAAGCGCTTCAATAGAGATGACTTATCCATATGATCAGTTGTGTTACTGTCAGTGTCTGTATCTACTTTCTTGTGTTTGTGGTAGACCAAAACTTCAGTTTCTGTGACAAAGGATTTAATCTCACTGCCCACGAATGCCTTGTCCTGACTGTAAGGAATGAGATCTTCCTTATATTCAAAGTTTGAGACATTGTTGCTTTTCTCACCATCTACATCTACCTTGTTCTGACTGCAGGAAGAGAAATCTTCATTATTCTCAGAGTCTGGAACAGCGGTACTTCTCTCACTGCCCACATCTGTCTTGTGCTGACTGCCAGGGATGTTCTCTTCAGTGTCTGGAACAGCAGTACTTCTCTCACTGCCCACATCAGCCTTGGACTTACTGCAGGGTGCGACATCTTCAGTGATTATTTTCTCTCTGTACATGAGTGATATGTCCTCATCATCTAAGACCGTGGTGTTTCTCTCAGTGCCTGGAACAGCCAAGCTATGATGTCTTCAGCATTTTGGACAGTTGTACTTCTCTCACTACCCACATCTGTCTTGTGCTGACTGCCAGGGATGTTCTCTTCAGTGTCTTCAGATTCTGGAACAGCAGTACTTCTCTCACTGCCCACATCTGTCTTGTCCTGACTGTCAGGGATGTTCTCCTCAGTGTCTTCCGAGTCTGGAACAGCGGTACTTCTCTCACTGCCCACATCTGTCTTGTGCCCACACTGCCAGGGATGTTCTCTTCAGTGTCTTCAGAGTCTGGAACAGCGGTACTTCTCTCACTGCCCACATCTGTCTTGTCCTGACTGCCAGGGATGTTCTCTTCAGTGTCTTCAGAGTCTGGAACAGCAGTACTTCTCTCACTGCCCACATCTGTCTTGTCCTGACTGCCAGGGATGTTCTCTTCAGTGTCTTCAGATTCTGGAACAGCAGTACTTCTCTCACTGCCCACATCTGTCTTGTGCTGACTGCCAGGGATGTTCTCTTCAGTGTCTTCAGAGTCTGGAACAGCGGTACTTCTCTCACTGCCCACATCTGTCTTGTCCTGACTGCCAGGGATGTTCTCTTCAGTGTCTTCAGAGTCTGGAACAGCGGTACTTCTCTCACTGCCCACATCTGTCTTGTCCTGACTGCCAGGGATGTTCTCTTCAGTGTCTTCAGATTCTGGAACAGCAGTACTTCTCTCACTGCCCACATCTGTCTTGTGCTGACTGCCAGGGATGTTCTCTTCAGTGTCTTCAGAGTCTGGAACAGTGGTACTTCTCTCACTGCCCACAATGCCAGGGATGTTCTCTTCAGTGTCTTCAGAGTCTGGAACAGCAGTACTTCTCTCACTGCCCACATCTGTCTTGTCCTGACTGCCAGGGATGTTCTCTTCAGTGTCTTCAGATTCTGGAACAGCAGTACTTCTCTCACTGCCCACATCTGTCTTGTCCTGACTGCCAGGGATGTTCTCTTCAGTGTCTGGAACAGCAGTACTTCTCTCACTGCCCACATCAGCCTTGGACTTACTGCAGGGTGCGACATCTTCAGTGATTATTTTCTCTCTGTACATGAGTGATATGTCCTCAGTGCAGGGGATGTTGCATTCATCATCTAAGACTGTGGTGTTTCTCTCAGTGCCTGGAACAGCCTCGACCTGACTACAAGCTATGATGTCTTCAGCATTTTGGACAGTTGTACTTCTCTCACTGCCCACATCTGTCTTGTGCTGACTGCCAGGGATGTTCTCTTCAGTGTCTTCAGATTCTGGAACAGCAGTACTTCTCTCACTGCCCACATCTGTCTTGTCCTGACTGCCAGGGATGTTCTCTTCAGTGTCTTCAGAGTCTGGAACAGCGGTACTTCTCTCACTGCCCACATCTGTCTTGTGCTGACTGCCAGGGATGTTCTCTTCAGTGTCTTCAGATTCTGGAACAGCAGTACTTCTCTCACTGCCCACAACTGTCTTGTGCTGACTGCCAGGGATGTTCTCTTCAGTGTCTTCAGATTCTGGAACAGCAGTACTTCTCTCACTGCCCACATCTGTCTTGTGCTGACTGCCAGGGATGTTCTCTTCAGTGTCTTCAGAGTCTGGAACAGCGGTACTTCTCTCACTGCCCACATCTGTCTTGTCCTGACTGCCAGGGATGTTCTCTTCAGTGTCTTCAGAGTCTGGAACAGCGGTACTTCTCTCACTGCCCACATCTGTCTTGTCCTGACTGCCAGGGATGTTCTCTTCAGTGTCTTCAGATTCTGGAACAGCAGTACTTCTCTCACTGCCCACATCTGTCTTGTGCTGACTGCCAGGGATGTTCTCTTCAGTGTCTTCAGAGTCTGGAACAGTGGTACTTCTCTCACTGCCCACATCTGTCTTGTCCTGACTGCCAGGGATGTTCTCTTCAGTGTCTTCAGATTCTGGAACAGCAGTACTTCTCTCACTGCCCACATCTGTCTTGTACTGTCTGCCAGGGATGTTCTCTTCAGTGTCTTTAGAATCTGGAACAGTGGTACTTCTCTCACTGCCCACATCTGTCTTGTGCTGACTGCCAGGGATGTTCTCTTCAGTGTCTTCAGAGTCTGGAACAGCAGTACGTCTGTCATTGCCCACATCTGTCTTGTCCTGACTGCCAGGGATGTTCTCTTCAGTGTCTTCAGATTCTGGAACAGCAGTACTTCTCTCACTGCCCACATCTGTCTTGTGCTGACTGCCAGGGATGTTCTCTTCAGTGTCTTCAGAGGCTGGAACAGCGGTACTTCTCTCACTGCCCACACTGCCAGGGATGTTCTCTTCAGTGTCTTCAGAGGCTGGAACAGCAGTACTTCTCTCACTGCCCACATCTGTCTTGTCCTGACTGCCAGGGATGTTCTCTTCAGTGTCTTCAGATTCTGGAACAGCAGTACTTCTCTCACTGCCCACATCTGTCTTGTGCTGACTGCCAGGGATGTTCTCTTCAGTGTCTTCAGAGTCTGGAACAGTGGTACTTCTCTCACTGCCCACATCTGTCTTGTCCTGACTGCCAGGGATGTTCTCTTCAGTGTCTTCAGATTCTGGAACAGCAGTACTTCTCTCACTGCCCACATCTGTCTTGTGCTGACTGCCAGGGATGTTCTCTTCAGTGTCTTCAGATTCTGGAACAGCAGTACTTCTCTCACTGCCCACATCTGTCTTGTCCTGACTGCCAGGGATGTTCTCTTCAGTGTCTTCAGATTCTGGAACAGCAGTACTTCTCTCACTGCCCACATCTGTCTTGTGCTGACTGCCAGGGATGTTCTCTTCAGTGTCTTCAGAGTCTGGAACAGCAGTACTTCTCTCACTCCCCACATCAGCTTTGGGCTTACTGCAGGGTACAACATCTTCAATGATTATTTTCTCTCTGTACATGAGTGATATGTCCTCAGTGCAGGGGATGTTGAGTTCATCATCTAAGACAGTGGTGTTTCTCTCAGTGCCTGCAGCAGCCTCAACATGACTACAAGCTATGATGTCTTCAGCATTTTGGACAGTTGTACTTTTCTCACTGCCCACATCTGTCTTGTCCTGACTGCCAGGGATGTTCTCTTCAGTGTCTTCAGAGTCTGGAACAGCAGTACTTCTCTCACTGCCCACATCTGTCTTGTCCTGACTGCCAGGGATGTTCTCTTCATTGTCTTTAGAGTCTGGAACAGTGGTACTTTTCTCACTGCCCACATCTGTCTTGTGCTGACTGCCAGGGATGTTCTCTTCAGTGTCTTCAGAGTCTGGGATAGTGGTACTTATCACACTGCCTTTGACCTGATTACAGGGGATAAAATATATTATTAATGTTAATCTCACTAGGAATGAGTAGATGGCTTTAAAATGTTTGGAAACAGATATGTTTATTGTAATAAAACCAGATGATGAAGGGTGAAATATAGTGGTAATGAAGGATGATTTTTATGAAAGAATGTGTCTTGTTTTATCGAGTAACACATTCGAATATCAATTGTTAGATGATAATCCACTACAACAAATTCAAAGTAGTAAAAAAACAAAACAAAGAAAATGCAGACCAAGGGATAAATACTCCATTGCTAAAAATATATAAATAACTGAAGTAATGTAACAGGTAAGCAACGGATGAACCAGGCAGAAGCCAAACAGAAAAATGCAGCTGCTATAGCAACGAGGCACAGTCACCAATTCTTCCAGTAAACAAAATACTCCATAAGGAAAATGCAGGCATCAAGGCAGGAAAAACAGTCACAAAGTCCTCCAGTAGTATAGCAGCTGCATTTTTCTGCTTGGCTTCTGCCTGGTTCATCCGTTGCTTACCTGTTACATAAATTCAAAGTAGTATTATGATGCTACTGAAGAACTTGGTTAATAGCGGTGTATTATCAGAAATACTGAGGGATGGACTAGTAGTAGTGAAACCTTGTATCCCATTATTTTATATACTACCTAAAATCCATAAGAACACAGTGAATCCTCCGGGGAGACCTATTGTTTCTCAGGTTGGGGGGGGGGGTCCCATGGAAAGATTTGTAATTTTGTGGACAAAATTATTCAGCCTTACGTTGTACAGCTTCCTTCGTACATTAGTGACACGCAACATTTTCTTAGAGAGATTAAATAGGTTAAGTGGCAGGAAGGGTATTTTTAGTGACGGTGATTGCAAATAGCTTGTATACTTCTACTGAATATAAATTCAAATTGGAGGCTATTGCTCATTATTTAGCGGATGTTAATGGGTTACACAGTATGCTGAATATCACTAGTTTTATTTTGAATAATAATTGATTTTCTTTTGATGGGAATTTCTATAGGCTATTAAGAGGCACAGTGATGGGAGATAAATTTGCTCCCAGGTATACCAATTTTTATTTATGGGAAGGTTTGAGGAAATATTTTTGTATAGAGCGTCATATTTTGTTTATAATGTAGTTTTTTATAAATGTTACATTGATGATTTATCTTTAATAGTAAAGGGTTCTCAGAAACAGTTTGATAATTTTATGCAGGTAATACAGAAGAATTATTTTGGTTTATTTTCATACAATATTTATAATAATAGTATTCATTATTTAGATGTGAAGTTGTAAAGCCTAAATGGTGAGATACATTCCACGTTAAATAGAAAAACATAACTTCTCTAAATACCTTCCTATGTGCTTCTAGTGCACACCCTGGCCATTTGATGTGGTCTTTGCCGTGCTGAATTTGATAGGCCTAGAACGTTATGTTCAGAGGATGTTAAATTCCAAGATGTGGCCATGGACATAGTTAATAGACTATTATCTAGGGGTTATAAATATGACCTTCTTATTACTACATACTAGAAGGTTGAGGATGTGTGCAATAAAGTTGATTGGAAAGGTAAATATGGTAGAAACGTTGATAGAAATGAGGTATCCGGAAGACATGTATTTTGTGACTCGCTATGCTCCATTTATTGAAGGAGAGTCATGCATTTTGAAGAAATATTGGTATATAATAACATCAGATGAGATATATAAAAATATGACATTGAATATTTCATTTAGAAATTCACCCAGTATTGGGAGTAGGGCTGTACATACAGAAATAAGGAGTGAGACTGAGGATTTAAAATGTAAGGGCTGTACAACTTGTAGGTATATGGGAAAAGAGGATACCTGCATAATTAATGATTATTTAGGGTTCCAGGGACATTTAACTGTTATCAGAAGATGCTACTATATGGCTTGGTCTCTCCCTGTAATAAATTCTATATAAGTAAGATGATACATCAGGTTAGGGTGAGACTATGAGAGCATATTCGAGATGTTAAAACTAATAACCCTATGAGCCCAGTAGCATCACATTTCTCAGAGCATCATAAGAGTGATTCTTCTCTGTTAAAAGTTTTTATAATGTTTGTATTTAAAGACAGTGAAAAAGAGCTCACCTCTGTTGCTGCACTTTTCACAGACATAGTTTTATCTGCCTTAGCAGGAGCTGTTTTATCACACCAGAAATTTCTGAGTACTGCCATTGCAGCGTTTTCCTTTGCTCTTTTCTTATTTCGACCTCTACCAGTAAATGTATGCCCATCAACGTCAAGCTATAAAACAAATCATGGTAAACAATTGTCTGGTAAAGTTCAGAAAACATACAGTATTTAAGTTGACAAGCTTAGTATCCATGAGACACTGCTATTTTCAGAGGAGAACCAAGATGGAATTCATACTGCTGAAGGGTAAAGTGACCAGAACACCAGGAGCACATCCCTTTTCCAAGGAAGTCTTCACCATTTGTACCTGCTATTGCAAACTCCTCAGTCTTTCCAGAAGTTGACAGATATGCCATCTGTTTATTATAATCTCATAAATGATTTGAATCAACTAGTAAAACGTGGTCTGACCTGTCTCATTCCATTTTGTTTTTCCCGAAAAAGAATAAAAATGTAGCAAAAGATAAGCTGGAGTATAACTTTTTACTTTGCTGTTTAACTGTTAGAATACCAGTTCTCCTATCAATATAGGCCTTGTTGCTCTTTCACTCTGTGCTGGAATTTTCACTTTGTGCCACGTCTGACTGATATACTCTTGCTATAACACCACGTGCGATAAGTATGCCAGACTAAATGATTTAGCCATGTGATCAAACATCATCTTGTAATTGATGCACAAATCTTTTCTTTCTATGTCTTTGCTGAAAGTGGACCATACCCACTCTGAACTTCCCAGTAAACCAAGTAAATACTATTCAGCATACTGCTGCAGAAACCAACTAAACTCTAGTACTTTGGCACTGGCTAAAGTCACAAGTTGCATTATTTCAATGCATCCTGGAAGTGGTGGGAGGATGACATAATGGTTAAGGTGTTTACCTTAATGACACAAGGTGCAGCATTTGATTCTCACATGGGGTAATTGGCTAGGCTTCAAATGGCCCAAAAGGGCAGTTAGCCTAGTACTAATCTATGAACCTGTGATGAACTAAAAAAGGCATAAGATATAAGGTTTTCTTTTACTCGCTGTGACTCACATGCCCTCTGTAATGTAGCCACTGGTATGTGCAAAGTATGATCCTTATGCTAGGCAAGGTTATTAGACAAACAGTCAAGTATGCTATTTATTTTTATTTATTTATTTATTGCATTTGTTTACCGTGAAAGTCCATTGGGCCTAGGTGAGCCCATTTTCAGTGCAGGCCCGGTGAGAAAAGCACCACATAAATTTCACATTACAGAATACAAATATCAAATAGCATTTTCTTTACAATCTTTTAGCTATGCAGGAAATGCTCACCCCCTGCCAAAAGTTCCTGTGCTTCCCCACTGTTAGCACAGAGAACATGTGGAGTCCTGTTCCAGCAGCCTTACTGCAGGGTAACAAACACTTGATGCCTTTGTTGGTGATCACAGAACTTTGACCAGAATCTTTGAAATGACACCAGAGGCAAGTTAAGAAATGTATACCATGCAAGATAGGTTTTGCGTTATTTGCAACGACATATTGGTCACTAACTTTTGTTCCTCACTAAAGGTGTCCATCTGGTTTTCACTGAAGTGAGTGCAATGCTAACAAGTAGTGGAAACTGTATTGCAACTGATCTGGTCTCAACAAACACTAAGTTTATTTGTTAGTCAATGAAGGGTCACGACACACACACACACACACATTAATATATATATATATATATATATATATATATATAATAATAAAATAAACAAACTTATTCTTAATATTAACCCAAAACATTTATAAAAAGTAGTAGTCAGAGACAAAGTGATAAATATGCACATTACCTCCATGACATAGCACCTATTGCGACGGTCACCAGTCTTAGCCAACTCTTTGTATTCCAGCCCTTCTCGTAGGCTATTCAGTTCTTCTACAGGATTTTCCATACATTTTTCTACAACTTGTTTTAGAACCTTTACAGGAGAGAAAAAAATAAATATTACAAATTTATTTTACACTGCATTTTCAAGATTTCTTAAAGTTGATATAAGCACTGAGCACCTGATATCATTCAATATCATGAGGCCCATTACCAAGTCATGTTTGTATTTGCCAGAATGTATGGATCTAATAGAACTTGTTACAGTCTGGATCCTGCCTCCAGAAAGACAACTAATTATCACCCCTTTCTTATGCAGCCTAGCAAGGGTAGTGCCTAAATGTCTGACAAGAATCACCTATTTATAAAACATTACCTTGGGTGGGTGCAGTTTTAAGGGTTTGGAGTCTGCAGATTTGTGAATCATATGTACTGAATAGGGACATCTGAGTAAAGGTGGGTGTGGTGCTTTGTGAACTAATGGCTGAGGTTTCTATACTAAGTCCTTAGTCTTGAAGGCTTAAACAATGTTCTCTTACCCATAGCGCAACTTGATGTAGAAGAGATGCTGTGTGTGTGTGTGTGTGTGTGTGTGTGTGTGTGTGTGTGTGTGTGTGTGTGTGTGTGTGCTAACCAAATGTATTTTCAGCAGATACGTTAGCTACAAAGTTCAATAAATATTTGCATCTCTCACATACTGAATCACCGTGAAGTAACAATAAAAGTTTTTTGGTAAATATGGGATAGCTGTTATATTGCCTTACAATACCTAGTGCTATCAGGCTGGCTACAGAAAGGCCTAGAGCTAAGATTCCAGATTGGTCAGTGCAGCCAATGGGGTATGAGAAAACATCACAACCTAATAATCCCTACTCTTGGCATAAGACAAAACGGGTATAATGGATTGCTGTTGAGTCTGCATGAAAAGGCTAGAAAGACATGGAGCAGCGAGCGGAGTAATTAGTTAAATGGGTTATGTTCAGAATGGTGAAAAAACGTTATTACAGTTTAATTGCTATAATAGCCATTATTTTGTTAATCATAATAAAGTGCATGTGTATTAAACTTTGTATTAAAAAGACTTGTCAGTCAGGTATCTATTGTAACTAGTGTAGGTTGTAAAAAAGTAACATAACCAATGGAGACATGATTTTTCCTGTAAGAAGTTTGATTTAAATTTTGATTGAAATTTTTTGTTTTGGGTTTTCAAAATAAAAAAGGGGAATTGATAGAATTATATAAAGTAAAACTGGTTTTCCCTCATAGAAATAGCATGTATGTGATTTGGTAAAACTGCTTTTCTCACAGTAACAGCATGTATTGGTAAAACTGCTGTCTTTCATAGTGACAGCATGACAAATAGTATAAAAAATACAGAGCTAGCAAATGCAGGAAGAAATAACAAGAATGTGCTTGCATGACATAATGTAAAACAAAAAGTATTGTTGTTTTTCCTTCACAGCAACAGAGGTTTGATGATCATAATAACAGTGTGATATATTCTTAGAATAGCATATGATGCATTGGCTTAATAGAATGTACTTGTGTGGAATAAAAAAAATTATACTTCTGAATGTTTTGTAACAAATGGCATTAACAACAGAGGCTTGCTGAAATATCCTAAGCAGTTGAATCTACACAGCATATTCAAGCTAAAGGGAAATAGCTAACAGCATAGGTTCATAGGTTCATAGGTGTGTACTAGGCTAATGGCCGTGGACCTTTTACAAGCCTAGCCCATAGAAGTGCCCTGGCATCGTGCTGCCTGACATTAGTTTCCAGTGCCTCTATCAAGTATAGCCACTGGAGTGATCCCCAGGGTGAGCTATCTATTATCCATCCACTCATCAAGATTTCTCTTGAAGAGGGACAGCAAAGTGCTCTGCTTGACATGTATGGGAAGTCTATTCCAGAGCATGGTCAGTCTCTGACTGAGAAACCTGTCCCTCCAGCATGTCTTGTTGATTGTAGTAATGAGGTTGAGGTCTTTGTGGAGCATGTAGTGAGGAGGGATTGGGATTTCTTTAGATGTAATGTTTCTAACAGAGCTGAGTCAGACATGGCTTTGTAAATCAAGCAGAGATCGCCTCTAAGTAGGCGATATGAGACAGAGAATAGCTGCAGTCTTTTCAGTCTGTCCATGTAGGACATGTGTTTAATGCCTAGGATCCTCTTCATGAGGTACTTCTGTGGCCTCTCCAGCTGTTGCAGGTGTCTAGTGAGGTACATGCCAAATGGGGCATTATACTCTATTATTGGTCTAATGAGGGAAGACTAGAGAGAGACAATGACCTCTTTTTTCCTGGATGCAAAACCTTTTTGTAATGAGATGTGTCACATAGAAGGACTTTCTGACCACAGTGGCAATGTGGTGGTCGATGGAGAGGTTGCTGTCAACCTGCGTCCCCATATCTCTTATAATGCCTTCAGTGTTTTGTGGGCTCCCATCAATGTGGTAATTAGTGGGAACTGAGTTTTTACCAAAGGGGATGACAAAACATTTTTTGGCATTAAGCTTAAGGCTATGGTTTCAACACCAGTCATTGGTCTCAGTGAGGCCTTTCTGTAGATGTCTGCTTCACTTGGTGAGTTAATAATAGCTCCCAGCTTGCAGTCATCTGATAACCTGGTCAGCCAGAGTCCCTTTGTGTTGACCTGGACTTCTGAGAAGTAGATGCCGAACAGGAGAGGACCTAGGACCGATCCCTGTGGGACTCCACTCGTGACTGGTCAGCAGTCTGACTTGAATTCTGCTACTTTCACACTGTGTGTTCTATCTGTGAGCCAATTTGCAACCCACCTAGTGATATAGGGGTTGATGCCTAGTGTGGTGAGATTATCAATAATTCCTGAGTGAGGAATGGTATCAAAGGCCTTGGCCAGATTGAGGTAGGCTGCATGCACTGCCTTACCTTCATCCACAGTGCTGGTGATTGACTCAAAAAAGTCAACCAGGTTGACCAGGCATGATCTCCCTTTCACAAAGCCAAATTGCGTGGGGTCTAGAGTTTGGAGATTTTTCTCTACCTTTGTTAATTAGGTCCATGATGATGTGCCTATAGCTTTACATATCAGACATCAGGCTAATGCGGTGATAATTCCCAGGGTCTGTAGTTGCTCCTCCTTTATGGACAGGGATGACTGTAGCAGTGCACCATTTGGTAGGGACAAAGCCTGAGGTGAGGCTGTGACTGAACAGGGCACACAGATGTGGTGCCAATTCACTTTGTAGTTCATGTAGAGTACAGTCAGGGATATTATCGGGTCCCGTGGAAGCTGTATTCTTGGCCTTGGACAATGCACCTTTAACCTATGCTGCAGTAATGCTGGGTGCCTGGCATTCTTCTGGTATTGCGATTGGTCCTTTGGGAGATACAGGGGGGTAAAGTTGCCACTGAATCTGTCGCCCAGTATGTTGGCAATATCCGTTGGCTCAGTATAGGAGGTACCATTGTGCAGTATCTCAGAGCAAATCTGGGTATTTCCATGGAGGTTCTTGATATAGCTGATATTGTTGAGGGTAATCAGGGAGTTTTTCCTGTCTTGGGACTTCACCTTTTTCTGCAAGAGTTTCTTCCTTCTGTTGTAGAGTTTATTAATGGCAGGAGACCACCAGATTGGCTTCCTGTTTTGGAGGAGAGCATCTTGGTTCTGTTGGTTATGGCTAGTTCAATGCATTTATGTACATGCTCGTACAGTGCATTGGTGTATGATTTGGCAGTCATGCAGCTATTTTCCATTGGCATGGGTGCCGTGAAGTTAGCAGAAAAGTTACAACTATCCTATCAATGAGAGAACATTTTGGCATGCTGAGAACTGTTTTTTTTTTCTAGATGAGCACGGCTAACACAGCAGAAAAAAATTACAGATTATCCTATCAATGAAAGAACATTTGTGAAAGAACATTTCAGCTTGCTGAAGGAACTGGTTTTCTCTGGATCGAGACAAGAATAAAGAATGTTTTCATCAAGGACAAACTTTTAAAACTATAAAAGTGGTGGTTGTAAAGACCTTCTGGTGGACAGTTGTTAATCTGAGTCAACTGAGGAAGTGCAGTGTACTTGACAGTTATATCTGTGTTTTAAAAAATGTTTATAATCTCACAGCAGTGATTGGTTGGCTGGTTTCAATATATCTGTCAACAATTACAAATATACAGCCGTGCAGTTTGTCAGTGTGATGCTACCTGCTGTTAATTTCAATTTAACACTGTATACAATAAATAATAGCAGTTATACAAGTACCACACAAATGTAAATGTGGCAGTAATACATAGGAACAGTAAATTAATCAGTAATGACTGGTAAATTTAAAGTAGGATAATCTTGCCCAATAATTTCAAGTAGGAATTGCCACCACTGCACCTTATATGAAAAGGCGCACTGCCTGCCTATTAACATAGCCAATTTTCTTCTAAATACTTTGATTTACAAAATATTAATATTTGCTATTGTTCACTCTTAAATGATAACTGTGAATCAGAAAGCAAAACTGCTGTCTTAAGAGCAGTCAAGAAAACACCATCACATTGTTCAAACCTAGATTCAGACTGGCTATTGGGGAAAAAAAAGACTTCTCCAGGGAAAGGAATTGTTATATGGAACAAGCTACACACAGACATTAAAACTTTGAAAGTTCAAGCATTCAAAAGAAATCTTATACTGCCTTCACAAAACAAATCAAAGTGCACCTGCTTTCGCAATGCTTGTGAAATTTACAAGCAGTCACATACAGCAGGGTTTTCACCTGTATATATTGTAAACAAACTTCTGAGTATGTCATAAACTATTTGGAATTTTGTGTTAATAGAAGTTATTAGTATTTATTCTTATGCACCAAATTTAAAAGTGAATTGTGATACTGTACAATGATTTTTACTATACTCTTGAATTCAAGTCATGTCTGAAAATGTGAACAGACCAGCCCATCTACCTTGTTATCAAATTGTAAAAAATAGACAAATAAATAAAATTATAGAATATATAGATTACTTGCAATATATAGAGGAGGAGGAGGAAGTGAGGCAGCAAAGGGACAGGTGCAGAGGATTAATTTATCAGATTAGTACAGATGTTAGTGTGAGGCAGAGGCAAAGTTAGCGAGATTGCTTAACCACAGAGTGGGGACGAAGTTCACACAGTTTCCACTGGGGTGTGCACTGAAGAAACATTTGCATGTGATATCGCATTGAGAAGGATTATTTTTATGATGGCCGTGGGACTTATGGAATGGGGAGACTACTTTAAGATTGTGGGGTATGGTCTGTGGGTGGATGCCCCTGCATCCCATGTGGTACCCCCACCCGAGGTGCAGTACTTCACATCTGACTTACGTAGACATAGTAAGTTCACATTTTTACAGCCATGGAGGAAAAATAAAATCATGCCAGATAAACAGAAGAACACAGGAAGGATTTTTTTTTGCTGGAAAATGTTATCACGGAGTTTAAAATTCAGTAAAATAAACTGAGAAGTTGAAATTCATCCTTCACACAGATAATCTACTAAACTGTGCATAAGCAAAATCTTTACAATGTCTCTATTAGAAAGGACCACACCCAGTAAAGTATCCCTATGGTAACCTAGTATTAACTAACAAATCCCCCACTGAACTTTTTGTCAACCTTTGGGTCTGATCTGTCTGTTGTGTCAATGTTTGGGTCTGGTCTGTTTGTTGTAAAACACTACTATGCTACAATGCACTTTTTCAATGAAATTAAAATGTCACTGAGGAGCTTTAACTGAATTTTAGGTAAATGACTTCAGCACTCCCTCCAAACTGAAAGAATGTTTTGATCAGTAGGCATACATTAACTTGATCTTTAAAGATTAGCAATACATAACATTAACTGT